>NW_028297118.1:1950955-2116766 GCF_055798465.1 Pogonomyrmex barbatus | reverse complement strand
GGTGCTGCCCCACCAAAACGTAGAAGCGCCACCGACGCCTACACCCCTCACCGGGTTGCTATTCTGTTCCTCTGACGTCTCTTCCCGGCCGCGAAAGCTCCAACGCCGCGTCATTCGGTGTCGCTGCGACCACGAGGGTGGACGTCAACGGACACGGCTCAACCAACATCATTTATGACGTCGGATAAAAAAAAGTAATTTAACTTTGGATATTGCGACACTGCAATATCTCTTTCTAATAGATCAAAAATTCTCTTATAATTTAATAATTAATTTTTCTTTTCTTCTGGAATTGGAATTTACTTACATCTTTCGAATGTCTTAAAATAAACGAAATAAATACTTTTACTAAAGCTATATGTAATATCAAATAATTAAATATTTTGTTTGAAATTTTTTTTTAGATCCAAATTGTGAAATTTGCATTTTCTTATGATTTTTCGAAACCTACTGAACAATGTTTTTAATCAATTTTGACACAATTAATATAAAAAATTTTAAACTCTGTATATGTATATGTATACAAACTGACTTATTCTTAATACTATTTCATTGTAATATCGATATAATTAATTATACGGATGCACTGTTAAAAAACTGATCTTACAGTCATAGCGAGAGTTATATAGATGCAAAAAATTAGTTAAAATGAATAAATGAATGGCAAGTATAGCGATATTGCATATATTTTGTATCTAATCAATATAAATGCCAAAGATAGAATTTATATCTAAACAATTTATTTATATATCTCTTAAATGTCTTAAAATAAATGAAATAAATATTTTACTGAAGTTATATATTATCAAATAACTAACTAAATATTTTGTTCAACAAAGATATTTTTTTTAATTTGTCAGACTTAGCAAAAAATCTCTCTAAGGCGCCCAATCAAATAACAGCCATTCATACCTTTTATGAAAATGACTCTGTGATTTTAGATATAAAATCAAAATTTTCTCGCATATATTAAATGTTAAATGTTGCTGCTATAAATTCTACGTAGGACAATCAATTTTCTAACAACGATACATTTTAATCGTAACATTTAAAATAGCCGGACAAGCGAAAGTTTTTTGAGTGTACAAATGATAACAAATGCTTTCGAAACTTTAAATTGTGATAATTATTTATAAACAGCGACTTATCCTTTTCTCTGTAAATAGCAAGTATCTTATTAACACGATAGTGCGACGTGGTTATTTTGTATGCCTATGCGAATGCAGCGGAACGGATTAAATACAGATGTGACATTTCCCGAAGAGTCGGGAACGATAAACTCTATGACTGTCATCGCGAATGCAAACGGGTCACGAGAAATGAGCCGGAGTAAATGAAACCGCTGCTTCGTGCGGAAAGCGAAACGTTAGCGTTAGCATTCGCGGGATGGAAACCGCATGCTCGCCGCTTAGCTACCCCCCCCCGCGTCATTCGTCGTCGTTACCGCCCGGAGGAAAAACGCTGACGCCAGCAAATGCGGCAACACGTCGCGGTGATTCCGAACGGCAAAGGCGTACACGCCGCCGTGTATCCGATTTTCTCGACGATTCCTCAACCGCGAGGCTGCCGCGTTTTCGTTTGCCATGTTTCTGCCGCGTAAGTAACTTTAATCGCGAAGGAACGTCGCCCGGTCCGGTCACTTTGCGTTTCGAGATATGTAAGCGAGCTTTGTAAGCTCGAGACAGCACGCGACAGTAGTCGGGTCAGAGGCGACTAACGTAGACGTAACTGTGTTCTCGTTGGACGTTGGACAGGAAAGGATTTGGTTGCCGCGTCCGCGGCGAATGCCTCAAATTGCGGGGGATAGTTACGTAATAACTGGCGCGAGCGAGCGAGCGAGAGATTACAAGGGACTATAATTATGCGGTAGGCAGGTTTTTTGGGGGGTGCGCACCCACCCAAGCGCCCGCACCACTCGCGCGTTCCATTATGACGTTAGTATGCGCGCCCGCGAATAGCCACCCCCGGCCACTTGGCCATTTGTCACGACTGTCGCAAGTTCGCCTAGTTTAATGCATCCGCGCCCTCGAGCCGGCCCCCCCCCCCCCCCCGGCTTTCACTCCAGCGTCGCCTTTGCCGCAATTTTGGAGTGGCAACGCCGTTAACAGGCGCCGTTTCCTTGGGTGCACAAAGCAACCGGTAGTCGCGTTCTGAGCTTTGCGACCGCGCTTGACTGATGCCGGCTTCGCCTGCGAAAGACGTCGTCGATGCAAAACCGTCCAAGCAAAAGCGATCGATTTGATGTTGATACTCAAAATAATCGGTCGATCGCTCGCAAAAATTCCATCTTTTTTCGAAATCTGCGCTGTCCGATATCGAAAAATAGATCAGATCAATATCGCGTGGGAATGTGAAAGAATTGCATTGGAATTTTCATTAAACTATTCATTATATTAAAGCTTTGTCTCTTATTAAACTCTATTATCTCCTTGAATTATCGAGTAACATCTCGTCAGTAGAAAATCGATAGTGATTATTGTATCACTTGTCGAGCCAAATTAATTCCCATTTAATCTGGCTTTAATACTGATAAAGATTCGGTAAAACTATTGTAAATCATGCAGGATTCGGGGGACCTGCGTATGGATTTCCTTGAGCTGCCTCAATTATCGGCAGCGGCAGTTTCATCAATGATTCATCATTTTCAGCGGTAGAGGGATAACTTGTAGCGATAACTGCTATTCCATATCGATAATCTGTTATTCGTTTCACGTTGAGCTGTCTTAACGGGCGAAAAAATCATTCTCTTTGAGAATGAATGAGGATATACGGGCGGTTTTCAAGAGGAACGACTCTTAAATTCGCGCGTGGTCGATCTAAACCGGATGCACACGTCGGTCAAGTCGTAAAAATGCACGAGAAATGTGAATTATGATGATCAATTTGCATACCTTTGCATTTTTCGAGCACACATTAGTAAGCTTCAAGTTTCGTAAAATCGATGGCATTAAAAATATTCACTTTTGTTCAAAATCACCATTCTGCGTAATCGCATTTTGAATTTTCAAGCGAAGTAATCTCTGAATCATAATTTCTTTTTTCATCATTCATTATTTATGTACGATAATGTTGTTTCAAAATTGTTTTAATTATTTGTACGTCGTCATAACGAGCGAGAGAAAGAAAGACTCTACGAAATTTTTAGCTGGCTCATTTATATAAATTTAATCGCTCAAATTATTAAGAGGCCGACAGAATTGATAATGATAAATTTTGACATTATTTTCAAGGATAGTTTGCTGCAAAATGTACATAATGATAATAAGCGCACACTTGTGTAAAGTTTGATGAGTCAAGTAGTTATTGTGAATACACATGGTGTAATTTTTTTAACTGTGCGCAGTTGTAGTAAAGGATGGCTTGATGTTGACATTGGCAGCTGCGTAAAGTATTTAAATTGTGTTGGGTTTGATATTTAACGCAACATCTCAGACTTTAAAATCGGTGATTCGCGGATGATTCAGATAAACTGCATTTTACCATATTATATCGCCCATGGAAAATTACAAAAGCTAAAAAGGTTAAAAGATAGAAGGAAATCATTAATAATTTATGATCTTATAGGTATTGTTACCGCAAATCTTGAAAATAAAGTACGAATTAATAACATTAAACACAACTATATATATCCTATATATATATATATATATATATATATATATATAGGATTAATTGTCTTGGATATGATATAAGAATATTTCATATTTGGTTTCTCATTATATAAAAGGGAAAAGAAATAATTTAACAAATCTTTTTTAAGCACGTTTAAAACGAGAAGAAATATTTTAAAAAGACCACAGGTATGTAAACAACAAAACAAATATTTTTAGTACATATTTTACATCTGCGCGTACTTTTATTTTCTAAAATTTGTTCAATACTAATCAACTGTACCTTACACATTCCACACCCGAATTAAAAATGTCTCAAATACATAGATATGTAACTTTCTTTTACCTTGTAACGTCTCTTTCACGAGTTTATCTATTTTTGTATGTAACTTTCTTTTACTTTGTAACGTCTCTTTCACGAGTTTATCTATTTTTCATGTAAACCCATTTTGTGTAGAAGAATACAATAATATTTACGGACGCGTCGTGCTGTAAAAGTTTAGTGAAATAGCACTTTTGATGGTTACGCTACATTATTTATGGCCTACGAAAGGGTGAGAATGTATATGGCAGAGGCCAACTCGAAAAACCGACTGTTGCATACGAGACTAAATAATAATAACGTTAGTTGCGATATTATTTATGACTCGCCAAACTCTCGCGGGTAAACGCCGCATAAGCCAGTGAAAACTCGAGTTTCAGATGCGTAAAGCCACCGAGCGAAGCGATATTTTCTCGAGTATCGATTTTACGAGCACGAATATATATACATATTACCAGTATAATTTAGTTGATCGCGCTTCATCCGCCGCGCAAACTTTTCTAACCCGTAAGAATGTGCTGCTGACGGCAAAGTTGCCGCCGCCTCGAGAATAGAACTTTTTAGAACTTTACAGCGAGAAGCGGAGATTAGCCCTCGGGAGTTTTAGTTTTCGTTTTCACAATGGAGTGGAATTCAGAAAGGTCTCATTGCGGCGGGAAAAAAGATCCATCGCTTCGTTTAAAAGACTCGCTCGTTCGACGAACTGTAAAAATCAGATGAAGAAAAGGTTGCGTAAAGGAAAACCATACCACTGTTGAAAAATTTGTTGTTAAATTTAACAACAAATATCCCATGTCTCCAACGATCCACTCAATTTTATGCTATAATTTAATATGGGTATAAATAGCGATACTAATACTATGTTAATATTTCAACAGAAAATAAATGTAATCTTCATCGTTATTTAAATTTAACAATGTGTGAAATTAATATGTCTTTTATATTTAAAAAATTGAAAATAAAAATAACTTTTATTTTTTATAGATATACGATTCAAACTTGCAATTAAAATAACATATAAATATAATTTATATGCATAAAATAATGATCAAATATACATATTATAATTATATGTATAATATATTTTATCGAAACATTGACTAGTTTGGGCCACGTTTTTCATTTTGCTACGTAAAAATCTTAAACATCACATCTTTCTAGTGGGGCGATTGACAGTGATTATAACATTCATTTTGTATTAATTTACGTTAAGAATACGCGAATATGTTGTATTATTTAACATTTCTTAAAAATAATTTGATAACAAATATATGTTAAATTTATATTTACATATATATATTGAATACTTCACACAAAAATTTTAATTAACAGATTTTTTATCAAAAATGTACAAATTTTCCAGCTGTGTAGTCTATCAAACATTTTTTATATTAATTAAAATACCAAAAATAAAGGAATTTGCTATGTAAAGAGACAAAATTTGTTGTTTATTTTTATTACTCTTTGTCTATGATGTGTGTGTGTGTGTGTGTGTGTGTGTGTGTGTTTAATTATTAATATTCTTAGAGCCAAATAATCTAATATTCTTCAGTATAAATTTTATTCAACAATAATAATTTTATTAAACAATTGCCATGTAATTATTTAATTAGACAATCATGTCAACGACGATGCTGATTCTCAAATTTGTCCCCGTTTCGTCGATCTGATTCCCATTGGTCTGCGCTGTTTTTGAAACAGTCTAAGAGTAATTTGCGCGATAAGCATGCGGTTTCTATAGTGGTATTAATCTTTAATTGCATTGTCATGTAGGTGTATTACTACTCGAGAGTAATAACGTCCGCCGGAACATGGCAACAGCCTCGTGTTTCGCATTCTAATTGGATTCTCTAGAAAGCTTACGAATTCTCGTTTAGCGTTTCCGCTTCATTACTTCGCCGTTATTAATGTTTACTTTACTTCTATTTGCTATCGTTTTGTCACGACGGTCGTAAGAAGGTGCCCTTTGTGCTTGGCTACAAACCGCTTTTAGCAAAACGCGGCTAGTTCGAACGCTCGTCGGCAATTACGTTAATAATTCAATCTCATTTACGTCAGTCGGGAATTACATCTAAAATAGCTAGTGTAGAACATGGGATAAATGCGAGAATAAGCAGATTAACCGGCAGCTCCTCCGTCTTACGTCTCATCAAACAGCAGACCTGTCTGCCTGCTGGTGTAGATAGACTTGTGATTATTGTAATTTTAATGAATAAAATCGACCTATAATCGCACGTCGTAAAGCTAACCCGCAGACTCTGTGTGTGTGTGTGTGTATATATATATATATATATATATATATATATATATATATATACACAATTGAAGTAAATCAATATCCAATTTATTAGAAATACGCAAGTCTAAGCTGCTTTAATAAATAAAATTAAGATAAAATAAATAAAGATTTCTTAATAATTAATAAACTCGTTTGTTAGTTTATGAAAATTATACACAATTTTAATATATTTTCCTTTAATAACAAATTGACTTGGCTAAAAATTTTATTTAACAATACCATGAAGAGATAAATTATATTTATCTAGTATATAAGAAAAATCACGTTTCTGCATTATTCTTCTTATTGCTTTTTACATTGCATTGGCATCGGTGTAAGTTCTTGTGTAAACTTTTCAAAATTCGATTCGAAATCGTTATTACTTCCCTTCAAAATTGAACCATTTATTTAAGAAATTGCATTTTTGAGAATATTTTCATTTACATTTGGTCCTGGATATTTTTCTTTATATATTTAGTTAATTTTCGTAAGTTAAAATTGATACAGCGAATCAATATTATGCTCAAAGATTCTGCAGAAACTTGGCGCATCCTAGAAGTCATTCTCGATGTGTTAGGCAGTTTCTGGAGCAACGACTTCGACCGACAACGAAGTTCGGGCTATCCCCGTAGCATTAATTAACCCAGTCGTGGCCCATGGCAAAGGAACAAAAGGCTTCCTTTTCCGTCGTTGCCGAGAGAGAGAGAGAGAGAACGTAAGAGAGGTAAAAGCCCTGGCTCTTCGTTTTTTCTTTTCGCGCATCGTTGCACAACATCGCTGGGTACACCAAGTAGATGGACCAACGTTGTGATTTTCTAGTAGCCTTTTGGTCATTGTTTCCGACCGATTCATCCAGTTTCAAGTAAAAATTACAAAAAATAAAGAGAGAGAGAGAGAGAGAGAGAGAGAGAGAGCACGGTGCTCTCCAAATTTATCCCATCACAAAGGTTATAACTAAAGGCTGAATCCAGATTGTAGGAGAGATGTGAGGTAATTAACAAAATTTAAATTAAAAAAAATTCCTATAGTATTATGTATGAAAAAAAAATTAAAAATTATTTGATTGTGCGCCATGAGCGCAAAATCACAATTACAGAAATAACGCTTTAATGTAATTTTACAAACATATAATTTTCAGATTTCTCTATAACCGCAAAAATTTTCTGTTCCACAGTACTTTACAATAGCACTAGGATTATTCAACGTTTCAACAATGAGACCTAATAATAATAATTAAATACAACGCAATTTAATTAAATTGAATCAGAATATAAAAGCATTATGCGATATCACGAATAGAAATTATGCAAAAATTAAAATCTAATAAATTTATCAATGCGAGGAACTTGATAAATGCGAATTAAAGTTAAATATAATCGTATTATCAAGACGATTAAAAAAAAAAAAGAAAAAAAAAAAGAAAAAAAACTTTGACGAAACGGAGGCCTATTATTTTGAATGGAGCTCGTTCAGGGAGCTTGGATGAATCTGCTTGTTTCTACGGAGAATCAATCTCATGGCAGCATATACGCGGTCGCTGGCGAACCTGCGCATATATCGATGGATAGCGGCATCAGGCGCTTCTAGAACCCGCTTAATATTCATAACGTCTTTTCCCCTTGGCAACTCCAAACACATTTTAATAACATTTTTTACGGGGCGCTCGACCTCGACGCCTCAAAAGCGTCACGGCGGAGCGTAGCGTCGGCCTTTCCTCTTCGCTCGCGTTTTTCTGCGATGGAATATTCTGTCCATCCCCTGACCTCTCTCCACCGCGCCGATCACCAACCCTTTCTCCGGCGCATCTATCTCTTGGTGGAAAGTCGGCCACGAAGCATCCAACTTGTCCGAAGTCGCGTCGCGGGATGAATCGAAAATGCCTGCACGCTCTTGGTTGTTTTCGCAATGGAATATTCTTCAGGAAAAAAAAAAAAAATGATCGTATCATCGAGATATATAAAAACGATATCTTCTTCTGATTTTTATATTTTCTTTTTTACTTCTTTTCCTGCCCTAAATCATAAAGAAACGTATACCTCACCCGACTTTTCTATGACACTTTCGAGTCAACGTTATTATGAGTATTCCAAGCGATCCGTAAACCCTTTCGTGAATCCATCTAACATTTAAATGTTTTTCTTATTTTTCTTGACATTACCTGTTTTTGTAATTCTTACATATATAATTTTATTGAGATAACTAAATATTATTTTAAATTATTAATTAGAGAAATGTCTTATCGTGAGATATAACATATTTTGAAGATGCATTGTGTCTAAATATTATATCTTTTCTTAAATATTACAGACACATTTTCTAATCTTTTTTATAATTTCAATGAGTTTTATAAATTCTTTCACCTTGTTGAAATAAAAAGTCATGGAAATTTTTGTTTCTTATCATATATTAAGAACATTCTGTAAATCATCTGTAAAATTTCTAATTAATAAATCAATTTTATTACTGGACTGGAATTCATTACTTGGTAAGCCTAATATTGTACAAAATTTTGACTAAGTAAATATAATAAGTAAATATAACAAGTATCTTAAAGTACAGATAAATATAGATTATAGATATTAAAGTCCTGATCAAAATTGTATAAGGAGAGCCTTTATAATTTAAAAACCGTCTCGATTAGATACATTTATATCATCTCTGATACGACTACATTTGAATCTGAGAACTTTTTCATATCTCATTTCTTTCGAGAAATAATTAAAAAAGAGTCGAGAATAAAATAAGATAATAATTGAAAAAGTGTCTGTGCTGCTAAAAATTTAGGTATCCATACGTTACAATCAAAATTTAATCATCATACAGATTCTTGTTACTGTAAATATAATTTCTTGTTCCATAAAGATATAAACTCTTAATCACGGATTGTATATTTGATTAGAAATTAAAAATTACCTTGAAAAGATCTGATGAAAAATTGAAGTCAATCTGATCAGGATTATGGGATAAATTTTTTAGTGAGAAATTTAAAAAAATGTTTTATACTTTTTCCTCTTTAAGATTTATTTATCTTAAAAAATTAAAACATTTTTTAGATAAGCCTTTTTAATTAATGAATGTGGACCTGATGGGAAATTCTTAAGGTCCTGATTACCATAATTTCTAAGACAAATTTTTGTATATTTTTTTTCTGTTTAAAATTTATCTGTTTCAAAAAGTTGGAATATTTTTTTGAATAATGAATCTACTATGAACTTGATCGGAAATTCTTAACAAGCTTCTGATTGCTATGATTATATGACTAACGACCCCGTAAGATTAGCTTGAAAAGACTTGATAAGGAATGGAGTTAATCTGATCAGGACTACGGATAAATTTCAAGTCTGGAACATAGAAAAAAAAAACTTTTATGCGTTTTTCTTTTAAAGATTTATCCGTTTTAAAGAGTTACAGCTTCTTCCGTGGATCCTTTTGTTTGGGAAAATGGAATGAAAGAGTAATGTTTCCGGAATTTTTAGTTACGTTTTACGGGGTTAGTTACGAAAATGCGATACGATTCTTCATGCGGCGAAGATTACGAAAACGTATTTCTGACGGACGACGCGCTCGACTGTCGGAACAATGTTGGATTATCATGAAGCGGAATAATCCGATCTTACGACAAGGAGAATCTTACATGCGACGTAGAGAAGGGGGTGGGGGAGAGGGGGAGGGGGGAGCTCCACATGGGAGTCGCGCCGACCGCGTTTTTCCAACGTATACATACACACGGGAGTCACGGGAAGAAAGGTAAATCGGTTTTACATCTCGACTGCATGTCGACGGAGAATAATGCAGCGCCGTCGGCGCTGAGAGAGAGAGAGAGAGAGAGAGAGAGAGAGAGAGATGAGAAATTAAGTGAACCGTGGCGGATCGCATCGCAACGACGAAGGCGCACTCGCTTAAGCCGCTCCCGACGCATTCGAGCGCGTGCATTCAGTATGGAAAATAATATTTGCTCGCGGATATGCCATTCCGGCGCGTTCACCGTCAATTCTCCCTCGAATCCTTTCGCTAAATCCTCGATATCAGAAATCGCGCGACTCGCGCGTCTGACTGACTCCGCCATGTCAGACCGCTTCCACTTTCGCCGGCAGATATCTTTGTCGATCGCCATCGAAATTTCGTCGTATCGTACGTCAATTGAATTTTATTACTTCTGAAAATACAGTATGTATCACTTGTAAGATCACGTATAATTTGACGTGCAACGACTTTGTGTATCTGTCCCAATCGTGCAGAATCGTGAAACCAAAGACTTTATAAAACAGTTTTACAACCGACAATTCGCATACTTTATTTCACGATGGAATTTCGGTACATTCGCGGAGATTTAATATGGATCGTGACGCCGAGGGAGGAGCTTCGATTATTAATAATTATTCCTCTCGGTGTCGTGGAAATGCGCGATCACAATAATAAAAAATTTCCCTTTGGAAACGTTAGACGGGTGAAAAAGGAGGACGCGGATATTAATGAGGGACATCGTTAATGCGCATCGTCAAGTATATCGATGCTTTGTATCACATCCAATCCCCCGTAACTGTCGCATTATTTCGACCTGCGGCGACACACGGGACATCGTAATAAAGATATTGATCCGCATAAACCCAATGACCAATCCCCATCGAGGTGCCGCCACCGATAGCAGAAGGGTTACAGTACGTGGTTCGTATTTCCCCAAACCCAAACACTCCTCTCCCCCTCGACCGCCATATCCCATTCTCCTCCTGTCTCCGTTCTATGTGTACCATTTCTATATGTGTAGGGAGACACAACGTGACGTCGATATTTATCGACGCGGGGATCTACGTAGGACTTTACGTGCGACATCGAGTGACCCTAATTCGCGACAGTTGTGTGCGCGACGAATCGCTTTGATGGAACGGCATCATCATAACACGGCTCGTTCTCGTCTCTCGTAATCACAGCGATATTATTTCACGAACGGAACCCCCCCCCCCCCCTACGCGCGTGTTTACACGGAAATCCTTTCACCGCGGCCCTATCCCTCGCCCTGTCCCGTTTTTAATCAGTTCGTTGCTCTACGATTTCAAAGGACTCTTTGGTGGACTCAACTCCCGCGCGACTCCTCTTGCATAGAATTTTCCATCATTCAGAGACGTCACTCGCGGACATATTTTGAATTTTTGCACTGCCATTCATTTCGATCTAAAGCCGTTCGTAATGAATTTTAGAAATGGGCAAAATTCAATTTAAACAACATTTTACGATTTTACCGAACGGTTTTATCGAACACAGTGACTGTAAGTTAACTGTTAAACATTATTTCATTTTATTTTTATTTATTATTTTAGATTTAGAATATTTATCTTTAGAATTTTATATTAACAATAATAATAATTACAACACTTGGCCAATTGTATCTTATAAAATTTAAATATTTGTTTGCCCAAATAGTAAATAGGCGCAGACACATTTTTTCTTCCCATTATTTTGTTTATATATGTAGAATACATGTAATAAACAAAAACTATGAAAAATAAAAAAAAATTGATTTAAATCTGAGTAGATTGCGATATCTTATCATTAACTAAACTATATTCCGTAAATTTATTTCTTTATTTTCATAATTGTATATAAAGAGAAAATTTATTAAGAACATCAGCTTTAACTTTCAGAAGAAATTAAGGAGCGATCCATTCTAAATTGGTCCAAAGCTCCGAGTTAAAATTCAAGTAGTAGGCAGTCTAGACCGAGCGATATATAGACTAGTCATTAGCAAACATAATAACCGTGAGTATCGCAAATTAGTGTAAGCTGATAGTAATAATACGCCAATCAATATTGTTCGTCACAGTATTCCATCTTGAGATACGATATGAATCTCAGAGAGTTGCACGAGCACGCTCTTGAGAGGAGGCATATAGGAGGCATATAATCGAGGCCTATATATCGATCTATTAGCAAATTAGTAACGATTAGTAACGACGAGACTAATTACTGACGTCTGTATACGTAACCGAGATCAATGGGATCCTAGATACGCGAACCACGTATGTGTGTGTTGCGTTGTATGGTGAAAGGTGTATTCGTGTTTACCCGGTCCCGCTGCGGAACGGGAAACGGCGCCAATACTCGGGGGATCCCCCGGTAGAATTAGTATTTAATAGTGAAAGTTTCGAACGCGCAAGAAGACTATCTTTTCCGTAGTCTTCGGGAGCACCGCGACTAGAGAGCATTATAATTGTATAGAGAGAGGGGGGGGGGGGAGAGAGGATGCGTTCCTCTTGCAGAAAGAAATCTGCCGAAAGAAATGATTCTCTAAATGAAAGACGACTGTTATTCCCGTGTCGGATTGTTGTTTCCGTCGAGTTAAAACTTGGTTCGAAACCATCCTCCGACTAGATTCACATTAGACTAATTGCAAAAGTTTTTTTTACTTTTACGCTGATTGCCAATGATATTTTCACGTAAAGGAAATCTATACTGTAAATTTGTTTCTAAAACAGTCCTAATGTCCAATTTCGGAAATTATAATAAATATTTTATCTTGAATGTCAAAAGAATAGCTGAAATACTGTAAGTTTGCATACATTAATTTTTAAATATTGATATCCCGCATAAAATGAGCGAGGCATTTAAAAAAAGATATATATATATATTCAAAAAGCTATAAATTTTTAAACTTTTTTAAATATATGTATATAGTACAGTATAAACATTAATATTAAATTAAAAAGAAATATTGAGCGCACAGCTAATTTTAAAAAAGATTTAGATAAAAATCATTATCAATCAATATTAATATAAAAATTTAAAAATTTTTACAATTTCCCTTTATCGCTAGAACTCCAGAATATAGATCGGGCCCAAGGATCGAATAAAAGAAAATTTATCATTAAAGTCGAACGTTTTTTGTACATTGTGCAACAATATAAGACAGATGAATAAAATAATTTCTTATTTATTTCCCCCCCCCCCTTCTTTTTTCTCTGTCGCAATTATTATTTTCATTTACAAACGTTGTGATTATTATTATTTCAATTTAAGATAATGGAGTATGGGTGCGTAAACCACCCATGGTTATGTAATTAAATTCACGCTGCGCCGTAACACCGTGGGCAATCAACGATGCCACTGCGCGCTGTAATTGAGTCAACTGTTAAAAGTGCAAGCAAGCTCGAAAGCCCGTTCCTGACTGCAAACCGCATATTACGTTACACTATTCAATTTGACGGTTGACTTCCACGTGTAAATAACAAACTCTCGTTTCCCGCACTTATCACGCGCTACGTGTCACTTGTCAGCTCTGTCTGTGGAATCGTAATTGGCGAGGAGCGTTTATTCCGTTATCACTTTATTTGTATTTCCACCATGATGGTGCTTACCCTCTATGAAATCTCTGTTCTCGCATATTTTTCCAACCGCATTTATCGGCGCGCCGATAATATGCCGAAAAATAAATTCAGCTGCAACTGAAGAGTGCAAAAATCGCGAGATTCAAAGCACGGGGATTATACAATTTCGCAGTGTCAACATCGATCAAACATCGGTTTTCATATCAAAGCGAGAATCTCTATCTTAAACGAAGAAATGTACTTTTTAAAAAAGATCAGCATTTAATAATATAAGATGAATAAATTAGTAATAATTAAAAAAAAGTTTTTAATTTGTAATGTGTAACCAACAATTACTACGAGAGAACTTTTTTATAAGCGTGTCAAAGAATTTTTGAAAGCTAAATTAATCAGAAAAAGATCCAAAACTAGCGTGTATAGCTTTCTTTAATAATCTTACAATCTTTCGTCGTATTTATTTTTACGAGTACTCCGTCGCTTTCGTGTTTTCCTTCTCAGAAGATACTGAAAATCTGTCAAATGTCACGTCTCTTTATCTGAATACGCGGAATATATGGCTCAGCGGAACACAATTTGGAGTAGAAGCAAGATCGAATATATATATATAGAAAAAAGTAACCGTACACGTCGCAAAAGGGAAAGGGCGAAATAGCGGGAGGAAAAACGTAGTCTCATCAACCTCGGCCGATTTCCCGACGGACCCTCATGCCGGTTTCCCCTTTGACGAGCCCTTCTATAATTCTGCATTCGTCATCCGACCACGCCGACACTCCCTCCTCGCCCTGTGGGCGAATATTTTCCGGTGTCGACGTACTCTCAGCACGGTAAATTAAAGCGGCTCCGAAGACGACGAAGGACAAGCGAGAAGACGGCGGATGCAACGGATGCACAATGCGGTGGCAGTGCGGAGAAGAACGAGAAGGATGACTGTCGCGGCTTGTGCCAATAATACGCGCGCGCGCGCGCGCACACACACACACACACACACACCTGTTTGGCTTGAGTGTAATGGATGGAAAGTGCGGGTGGAAAGAAAACGGTGACTCGCGGCCAACTCGTTGCCAAGATTCACGTCATGCTTATATTTATACCCGGGTTATAGATGCATTCGGTAGTACCGGAGCATTCGCACTCTTCGCAAAGTTTACGAAGCGCTCGCGCCGAGTTCCCCCCCCCCCCCTACATAAAATGAAATCGAAATCTTCGCGTTCTCCAAGTTGTCTGATAACGCAATTACTAATTACCAGTTCCAAAATCATCATGTTATACGGAGCATAAAACTTACTTTTCTAAGATTGAATAATGTTGGAAAAGTTTATTTAAAAATTTGTTTAAAAAATTATTTGAAAATTATGTTAACCAAATTATGTTAAATTAAACAAGCAATATTGCATAATGATTATGATGAAATATCTTCTTTTATTACCGTTTTATTAGTTTTATAGTGTTATATATCACACTGGTAAATTTTCTTCAATTTTTTTTTCTAATTTTTTAAAATATTATTTCCAAGGGTAAGTATGCATATTAAATCAATGCAATTAGATGTAAAACTATATGAGAAAAAAGTTCTTGTTATTTCATAACTATCAAAAAATTCTGAACGTATTTCTTTTTGTAAAAATTATCTCTATAGAAATAAAAATATTAAGATACGTAAAAGACGAGTCTTTCGCGATATTTCGAGATATTTAGATGCGATCTGAGCCAACCGACTTAATCTCGACTCAAGCCCAGCTTTCCTGCTTATATACTGAAATCATTTCTCATTTTTCACCTTCTAGCTCTTTCTAGCAATCCTTAACCTCTGTGCACTTAGAGTATGCCATTTTGAAAACGAGTCGAAGGTGATTGCGTTCCCATTGACAGGGGCTTACGGTACAGTAGCGAGTAACGCATCACACACAAGGGGAAGAACGGGGATGATGTCGAAGAAGATGACGTAAGGAACGAAGGAGTTCGTAGGGTCGGTGCCAGGACGGATATGGAGCGAGCAGGTGCTCCCCATTTTCGCCCTCTCGGCGTACAATCCTTACAGATAACGCGTCGTTTGTAACTGTCACCGGATGGAAGAGAGAGAGAGAGAGAGAGAGAGAGAGTCGGCAGCTACGAAAGTACGAGACACATACACGCACATGTATGTATATAGCCACCAGAAGTGAAACTTGGATGGAGAGAGAGAGAGAGGGGGGGGAGGGGGGTAACGCAGGCTATTCTTGAGAGCGAGGGAGATGGTTGTGCTGCCGAAAGCCCGGGATGGGAGCGTGTAGATGTCATGCACCAGTGCGAGAAAGGTTGATTCTATAGCGATGTCTCTCGAAGTCCGCTGTATAGCATGGCGGTAGATCCGCCGGCCGGAACACCACTCTGTGTGTGTGTGCGCGCGCGCGCGCGCGTGTGTGTGTGTGTGTGTGTCAGTGGGAGCGCGGGGGGTGACTAATGTTACCTGAAGGTGGATTTGTATACCGGCTGAAATCGATAAGGACTCGGAGACGGGTGACCGAGGGGCTAAAAGGAACCAAGTGGTGGATGGGACGAGTAATGGGGAGGGATGGCCTCACCTGGATTTACAGAAGGACGTCCTGTCTCTCGAAAGGATAATGGTCATGATCCATTCAGAATTCGATAAGCTCGCTATACGATAAATTAAAGCGTGTATTCTTTTTGCTATAATTTCGACCGTTTAATTTCGACCGAATCTCGTGACGTAATCTCACATGCACACACACACTCACACGCACACTCACACTCACACGCACACGCGCGCGCGCGCACGCACGCACGCACGCACACACACACGCACACACACACACACACACACACACACACACACACACACACACACACGCACGCACACGCTAGTGCTTATTACATATTTCATAGCAAATTCAATCGCCTGCATTATACTAAAAGCTGTTATACATAAAATTATTTAAATAATAAAATATAAAACATTTTAAACAGTTAAAGTGTAATCCGACAATACTTAACAGAATAAACATACAAATTTTACTTTTGTTTTATTTAAGTACTTCATGTTAGTCTTAACGCGCATTAATCCTTTAGATGTGAGTCACTAAATTTATTACTAGTCGTCAAATTTGATGCGCACATGTTAGTAATATGTATGTATATGTAATCGAAACAAATAACATCTGACTATTAATATTGCTAGTATAAAAAATTCGCATCATACGAAGATAATGATGACAATTAAGGTATTTCTTAAATAAACATACATGGAATTTTTTATGTATGTAGAATAATTATTATTAAAATTTTTAAAGTAAAATAAATACGAAATGTGAAATAAGGAATAAGATTTCATATCTATTTATACATTGAAGGAAAATTTTGATTTATAAAACTTTTTAGATTATTAATTAATGTGCCAAATACTCGAAAATTAATCTCATTACAATTTTGTTAGAAAGAGATACATTGAAGTTTAAAGAAATCTAATATATCCAAATGAAATGAATATATGCAAATACAAAGTATTATACAAGAAATGTGTAATTATTATTATTGACAACTCTTAATTATCAAATTAAACAATCGCATATGACATATGACATAATCAAGACTGTCGTATAAATCACCTTTTTGCAGATATAAAGCGTTTCAATTTTTTATCTTAAAGTTGGAGTTTTTATCCATAAATCTTAAAGACAATTAATAATTAATCGTCATTACTGAATGCAAAGTACTCAGAAGAATCTATGTATCCTGGCATAATGATCATCCGGATAATCGGAAGTAGTAGAGGAGTATAGTATATGATCGGACATCAAATATATCCAGGAGAGTAAATGTTTATATTCATTTTTATTTTATGATTAGATACTATAAATGCACACCACGCGCGGGCTATTTATTTTTTGACGTTATATATTTTTCAATCAAATATAAAATTCTAGTATTGTATATTTCTTGGTTAAACATAAAATTCCAATCAATTCTATCAATTTGTATTGCAAACGTATACGTGTCTACATCGTACAAGTACATATCACGTGACATAAAGTGATATAAAAGTTACCCCCCCCCCATTTTTAACATTTACTTGATCACAGAATGCTCCGAAAAAAAGTGCGAGATAAAAATATTATCATACAACTTCTTTTAATCTTCTTATCTCCGTGATAATAACATCTGTGTGCACATGTGAGTTATATAAATTATCAAAATGCAAATTTTTGTGCTAACAACATGACGAACAACATAATGAACAAAATGAGAAAAACTAATTAGAGAAGCGAAAAAAGCGGAAGTAATTAAATCTCTTATACATAATTTCTGTAAAAACGACACGTGTTATATGAAGTTTAAATCAGCTCTGTACAGAGCACCGCTATTCAAGGAGGAGTCAACATCTGCTCGGCAGAAAATATTCGGAGCCGTACAAATGACTGCGAAGTGATAAATAATGTAACGGAGCCGTGCTCTCGTGTTACATGTCGCGGATAACGTATCGTTCCCATTATACGTTCGTATCTAACGTTACGTCCGAGTGGACATCGTATGGCTCAAAAATATAGCGTTAGGCTGCGCGGTATGGAAAATAAGACGAAGGCGCGAATTGCTAGTAGCGGGTGTAAAAAAAAAAAAAAAAAAAAAAATATTGGAAAACGGATCCTTAATTTGCAACACGCGTTCAATAGAGGCGTGTGTTTATGCAACCTGCTGTATTTGTCATTGCCAATAACTGACACTGGTATCCTTCAAGTTTCGTAACGAAATTTTGGCAGTCATTTTAATGCAGTATTGTGTCTCTACGTGTCTTTCGCAACACGTGTTGGTAGTCTGTTCAATAAGATTTCAACAATGACTATTTTTGCATTCGTAGAAAGAGCCGTGTGATTCTCTAGCACGGAATGTATTTTATAAAATAAATTTTACACATGCTACAGCTACTTAGACAAAATTATTACTATTATTATTATTATTAAAGATATAAATTTGTTTAAATTTACATGCAAATTATTTCACACAATATTTTCTCAGAATATCTAAAATGTTAGCATCCTATTGATAGGAATGTGTTATAACGCTTTATCTTATTTAAATATAAATGTATAAATTAATGCGATCAACATTTAAAAGCTAAATTAAACTAGAATTATTTAAAAAAACAAGGAACAATTTTTTGTTACTTTGCGCATGCAGTATTTTTTCATTTTTTATATCTACAATAACATTGTATTCAAAGCGTAACATTTATTTATTTGTATGGTATAAAATAAATATATTATTAAACACACACACACACACACACACACACGCGCGCGCGCGCGCGCGCGCATTGCGAAGCATTGCTTCTAAAAATTTGATAAACAGTAGGATTGAAAGAGGGCTTGTTACAGTGCGCAGTCATAGCAACGTTGATTTAATAAAATTTATCGAATAAATCCGAGCGGTAAAATTCGCTATTTCGCAGACAGGTAAACGTTTCCCTTTTTGAGACGAAATTGTCTTGCCACTGCATTTCGCGTGGGAAGGTTATTTTTCATGGTACAGCAATCTGGCTACGTGCGACACAAAACTCTGCTGGCGATATATTTTGGAAAGAGTTGAGATTCATTATGGTATTACGACCATAAAGCCTCTTTCATATTATTCATTCTCGCGTAGCGACATCACGTTTTTTACCGAGCCAACTTTGAGTGAATCACGTAGCGTAACGGAGAATATTTTTTTTATTTTAATCCGTAATATTACACAGACTTGGAAGACTATTACTATTACGATAATTTTCTAGATATTTCTTATAAAATAACTTTTAAAGTGCATTGCACAGGATATTTGTAATAATTAGAGGAAGTGTAAATATATTCTTATATAAAATTACACATAAAAAAAAAAACAATTATAAATATAGCGTAAATACGCATTTTTTACAGTTTTTGTCAAAATCCTTATATCAGATCATTAACGATTATTATTCGTTATGTTAAAAATATATCGAATCAGATGATATATATGTTTTCATCGATTTACTATTTATCATTTTATTATACATTGACACAATGTTATAATCGCATTAAATATATTCGTCAAACTCGTTAATTATTCAAATTATACATTTGACATAACTAGCTTACAGAGAGAATTAATTTAAAAATTAGTTATATCCCTTAGTTACATTTCTCTAATATCATTTTTTGTTGCGGGAGATATTTTATAAGAAAATAATTTTTAAAAAAATGTCATCCAGGCTGACGATCGAATTCCTGGCTGGTGCGCCCTCGATCCCCGTATTTCTCATCGTTGCTCGTCGTTGCCCGATAAAAATGAATTGACTGGAGCTGTCGTTGTACCGCGGCCTCTCGCGGTAAACAAAATTACGACAATATTAAGAGGTCTCCGTGCCCGGAGAGCGGAGGTGACGGTCGGCCGCGTTGCCAGGAAAACTTTTCTAGCGCTCGTCGTTACACCTCGCTATACCCCGTCAGACCCAGAAAATAATGTGGCGCGACTAGAAGACTCTCCCTTGATTCCCTGCCAGATGCGCAATTTACGGCCCCTGCCACAGGTAGACCGATGGAAATTCCGCGCGAATTTGTCACTTTGGAATTCGTCCCGATGAAAATTGACATTTGAATTTTGAAGAACGAGATTTCGTAGGACGCGTGAAATGTGTGACGGCTCGCTCTCAATAATAATAATAATCTGCCGCGGTGCAATTATTACTGGACGGACACGAGGAAGCACTGGCTGAATTATCAGACATAGATTTAATAATAAGTAGCGAATATATATATATACGCAGGCTGGTTTTTTTGTTTGGGGCGCGACGGCGCGATTGAACGGAGTACGATCTCATAGCGGGGGAAATTAAATCCAAGATTTTTCATCCTCGTTTTCGAATAACCTGATAAATATTTACATTGTAAATCCCAGTGCCGGCGGGAAAAGGATAGGAGGAGATATTTTATCAGTATTCTCGAAAATTCCACGTTTATTCGGCGAGCGACGTTTTTTTATCGGATATTTTCGCGGCCGGATAAGTCGTTCATTCTGGTAAAAATCTCTCTATTCAGGGAAGCTCTTCCGGCGACTAAAATTCCATGTTCGGAATCCGCGGAAGCGAGGAGCGAGAGAGTATCGAGAGCGTATTAACCGACCGGCTTTGGGCGAGCCGATGTCAATACAAGCTGGAAACGGAATCACGAAGTGAAAACGACTCGGGTGTAACGACGGAGGTGTATTGGGCAGAACGCCGCTGATATCTCGCTCGGTATAAGTTTCCCATCTAAGTTTTCCTTCCCGGTTCTATCCCGGGATCCCGGGATGTTGCATCGCAGTTAAGAGCGAAGTAGTGAGTATGATTGTCTCGCGACGAAGCGTATATCGTAAATACAACACGATTATAAAAAAAAAAAACAAAGAACCGAGCGTTCATTATCACGCAAATTTGATTTTATAATTCTTCTTCTCGTCTGCGAACTCTCTCGTATAAAATACTGTAACAACAGAATTAAGCTGATCAATGATAAATTATATACATATAACGACATGAATAATAAGTAAATTACAAATTCAATTGCCGGATCATCATTATCGGCTATTAAATTTGTTAAGCTAGAAACTACGAGGTAAGGGTAATTTCTTCATTTAAATCGGTTTTCTTTTTGTTTCTTAGATAAAATTATAATATCTATAAAATCAGAAATCAGAAAAAAACAGATTTACTCAACTCAAACACTACTGATGCAACAGAACATGTCATGATTCATGGATATATTCTGGGATGGACTATTCGATTACAAAAAAAGTTCCAGAAAAACCGATGAGAAGTACGGATATATACGGATGAACATGCATGTATCTGTAACTCTTGTCATGCAAATCAATGATAAAAAAGAGAGAGAGAGAGAGAGAGAGAGAGAGAGAGGGGGGGGGAATAAAACAACTCGGATTTAACATACGATGGTGAAATCCTGGTAAGCCGAACGGACTCCGTCAGGATCAAAGTTTACCGGATTCGTATCGAAAAGCCGCAAACTTTCCAGCGGGAAAGTTGTGCACGTAAAAAAATCAATCGGCAGTATATCGTTTGACAGACATCAGGAATGAAACCGCGCATCGCCGGTAGTTTATTGTGCTATCAAATCGCAGGGTGCTTGGGGCACAATAAAATACCACCGGCCGATGTCGATCCTATATCTTCAGGGTTCATCCGCGGCACGGCCAGACGCATAAACCATAAAAAGACACGTGCTACCTATGAAATTCTCCGACAAACGTACGATCCGGTAGAATTCATCGGGGAGTTCTACATACGCTCCCTACTAAAGAATCCCTAAACGTGTGAGATTTCCCTCCCCTCCCCATCCTCCCCTAAAAACACAGTATGCAAAGAGTATATATATATATATATATATATATATATATACGGTGTTTTAATACGGAACGTCTATGGAATAATAAATTTCTGCAAAGTCAAGTAGCTGTTGAAGTAGAAAATTCTCCTTACCAAAAAGTAAATACCTATAAAAATTTCCATGTTTCGCATAAAAGATTAAAATTTTTATTTATCTATTTAATGTTAGGAAAACAAACGTTTCAATTATTTACAGCCCGATTTTTATGATTTTTTCGGAAAAATTAATAAATAAGATTTTTAATTAAATTATAGTTAATTTTTTTTTTATTGTTAATACCACTTCGAACTTATTTATATTCCTTGCTAATAGTTTTTATTTTAATATATTTCATTCTCGGCATATTAGAATTATAATTTTTTTAGTTAATAAGAGTAATACATAAAATCTTCTCAATAAATTTCAATTCTAGCTAGATCGGTAAATTACAATAAGAATATTGTGATATGTATATCTTATGAGAATGAGAGCTGTTCTATAGATTTGATACGAAAGGATAATAGCTATGATACAGTTTGATTGAGAAGGATACAAATTCATGCCAAGTGCTAACAATTTTTTGCTACGACAATCAATAGTATAGATAAGGATAATTAAAAGAAACAGTACCGCGACGAGCCTGTAACGAGGAAGTCGATAAACGTGATCGTAAATGCTATTGTTTCCTTGTCTTTTTTCCACTAGTCCGTTTGTTGGATCGTTTCACACGTGAAGCGTAATTACTTCTGCCTAGCATTGTTGGTAAATTAAAAAGAATGAAAGAAAGCGAGAGAGAGAGAGAGAGAGAGAGAGAGAGAGAGAGAGAAGGAGGTAGAAAGAGAAAAAGAGAAAGATTAAAATGTAAATATGCGTGGAAATTCGGAAAATTAACTACAGACGATACGTTAACAAGCTCGATACTTTTGAGTTTACTCACAAATATTACTCCGCAAACATGCGAATATCTCTGATCAATGTGTGCGTTTATCTCTGTTAATTTAAAGCTATAATTACAAAATTAAAATCTGTAGATTTAACGAATTGTCATTTACATATATTAGATAATCGATATTTTTAATAGATAAGAATTTGAAATGAACTATCCGATTATTCAATGTAGGCATGTAGGAAATAAAAAAATAGAATATTTTTGAATCCCATGTCAAATTCTTATTTAAAGAAATAGATTAATAGGGTGTTTCCATTATAGTCCAGGATAATGTTAAAGCTGTAAATAAATAATTAATATTATTTATTATGATTTTAATAAGAGACTTTAATAGATGAATGGATGAAAGAAAGCTTTAGACAGAAAATTTAACTTTCATCCATACACACAATTTTTATTCGAGATTATAATTATATTATAGTATTGCATGGGGGCATATATAAAATTTAAATTTCCCCATCCACTTTAATCAATGCTTTCAAAAATAAAATATCTAAATCTCATCTATCTCGTCTTTTTTAAGATTATATAATTTTCAGAAGGCATTATAATTATTGATTCATTTACGAATGGCACCACTGTCGATATTTTTTATTAGCGCTATTTTTTTAATGGAATAATATAATTTTTCTTCATGATTTTTTCAGTTAGTTTAGCTATAAAAATACTAAGATAAAATTATCGAAAAAAATCAATAATCATATAATCCCTGCAGTTATTCTAAATATAAAAAAATCAATAATTTACAAAATATACTTTATTCTGATATAAAATATAAAATATTTCGTGAACCATTGATTTTTTAATAATTTTTACTTTAATACTCTTGCATCCAGAATAACTACATAAATTATATTATGTTACCATCGTATAAAAAAAAAATTATCATTCTATTTATAAAATTTATGCTTATAAATAAATATCAATAACGGCATTATTTGCGAATGGATCAATATCATAATCAATTATAATCCTTTAAAATTACAAACCTAAAGAAATCAGATCTCAATATCTTATTTAATTTTTCTTTCATCTTATTTGATTCTTCTTTTATTTCTCGTTAAATTAAATGGAACTTTTTAAATGGAACTGTCCTGTTTAATCCTGTTTAATAAATAATAATTATATTCCAGACCTAAACAGATAGCGTTCATTATTGCAATATTTCAATACTACTTTGAAATATGCTTACTAGAAAACTGTCTTATTTATTAATTGCTTAATTAAATTTTATTTTACCTTATTATTATTAGTTTCACTAATTATTTTGTATATCTTTATCAATTGAATTGTTTTCCTATAGAAATAAATGTAGCGGTGCATGAAATTTTATAATAATTTTTATTTGTTTATCATCACTAAAATCTTTTATTTCACAATTTGCATTTTTGGTACTCAAATCTTCATGATACACACCACGTGTGTCCAGAACGTGCGTTTGACGATGGTTAAATTCGACTGTTCGTTTGTTTGGAAAAATATAAAATTTAGCCACCAGCGAATACCGGATCGGATACGCGATGGTATATATCGCGAGCGAAATGATATAATGCGAATACGTTTTTAAACAAAAACTGTATTTATTTTATAAGATAACGTTTGTTTAATGAACGCTTTTGTTCCCCTCTCAGTTCTTCTGCACACGTGGCACGTGCTTGTGCGCTCGGTTCGCGAATGAAAGATTCTATTCCCGCGCGGGAATATCGTCGTATCGATGGAGATACGTATCGCGTATCGACATCGCGAAAATATTTCCGAAACGCCGAAAACGAGGGGGAGGCGGGGGGGGGAGGGGGATGTCCATCTGGGGCTGTGCGCGAGCTCGCGCTCGCTCCGAAAACATTTTCGACCATTTCGAACTCGTTTGTCAGCACTCTTCGCCCTCGACGAACCCGCGCGCACTCGATGGATGTATCGATCATCCGAAATGTAAACTTCCGACGCAGAAATATAATTCACACGCTGGTAGGTGTACTCGTCCCGCGCCGAAACATGATATTTCAAAATGCAACGTAAAAAAAAGAAAAAAAAAACTGCTCCGTCGCTTATCGTTTTCGTGCGCGCGTATAATAAACGCGCTAATAAACGCGCCTCTCGCGTCGCGTGCCAAATACAAATATTTCCGGCGAACAAAAGTGATATTACCGGCCGATAAACTCTTGCGTGGCAAATTTGTTATGCAAACGCCTATTTATCGCGTAACCGTAACGAACCCTGCCGTCGTCGTGTTATTTTCGCTACAGAATTGCGCGCACGTACGTCAATTCTCGTCGACAATTCTCGTCGTCTCGTCTAGTCGAGATAGTGCGCGACTCGAGATATAGCTGTACAACAGAAAATCAATTAAACAAATGTCACGGTTTTGAATAATTTTTAAAGAAGAATCAGATCAATGTCTCTAAGTCTACTTATGTTTTCATCGAGAATTGCATTTTCATTTCCCTAATTGCTCGTACATTTTGCACATTACGTCATTCTTTAATTGTCACTTTCAAATCAAGAAGAGCAGTATACCTTTTAAATATTGGCCGCATGGAGTTTCTTATTACGTCAAATCATTATGGAAATGACTAACCTGAAACAAAAAAAAAAAAAACTTAGATCAGAAATATTTTATATACACAAGAACAGTGAATAAATATGTGTACTCGATGAAAAAAAAAAAAAAAAAAAAAAAAAAAAAAAAAAATAGTCGAAGATGAAAAGCATTTTCTGCTATATTATTTCCGACGAATTTTGTTACGCCCATTTGATTGCTAACCGTAACTGGAAATGCAATATTCGAACATAGCATTTATCAGGCTTTAAAACTGGAAACTTGCGCGGCCTTGCAACTTTATCAGTTGTGCAGCCAGCCTCCGCTCTAGATTGGATAGACTAGCGATATGCATTAACGGAATTGGGCAAGCAGACACCCATGTACATGTATCTATGTTTTGTGTGTATCGAAACTGTACATTTATCCTAAAATTTCGTTACACTTTTCAAACTTTTCGGATAGCTATAGCTCTTCGAGTTCTTCCTCTGCTTTTGTAGCAATTACTTGAGAAACAAAACTTGCTTTAAAAAAAAATATATACACGCGCGCGCGTGCGTGCGTGCGTGCGTGTGTGTGTGTGTGTGTGTGTGTGTGTGTGTGTGTGTGTGTGTGTGTAAATAATAAATACAAATATAATTTATATATATTTTTTCCCTGTCCAAACATTTAACATACTTAAACACATAAATGCAAACGATACGAAAATTTACACTTACTCAAATTATGATATTTAACAAACCTTCGTATTGTTAATAAACCTTATTTGTTAATAAACAATAAGAAATAGCTAAAATCGTTTAAATTTAACTCAGGATAATGGATACGTAACAAAATTATTGAAAATAACAAGCTCGATTTTTAATATGCAATTTTATTATACACTGTGTGTGTGTGTGTGTGTGTGTGTGTGTGTGTAAAAATTTCAGTATGCGTCTTAAACTGTGTGTTAAAAATGTAAAAAGCTTTAACACACGCCGCGCCGTAGCATATTTGTTGGCAACGAGAACGTTATATTACTTACATCCACAAAGTTTCGCAAGTAACGGTGCGACATACTCGACGTAATAAATTACGACGGCCCGGTTATAATTATTATAATGGAGCAGCAGGTGTTATGCCGCTAGTAATTCCCGCGATACGTTTTAAGCAAATGAGCTTCGGGTTCAATTTGTCGACTTGGTGGTCTACAATCGGTCATTAAGGATGTGAATGTCAAAATGCGAATGCGCGTCGTCCTGCAGAATGTAAAAAAGTATATTCCAGATTGTCGAAAATCATTAATTTTTCCAACATTTATTTCGTTCTTTTCTTCCTGTTAAGAAATTAATTTTTTATTACATTAAATAAAGTTTGAAACCATCAAAATTAATTCACTTAATTAGATCTTTTATAGTTAAAAAGAACAAAAATAGAAACTGTTCATTATCATTCAATTATTCTTTAATTACTTAATTACTACAATAGCTTAATTACTTTAATTACTACAATAGTTTTTAAATAGTTTTCTTTACTGATAACGTATAAATAAGAAAAATAATAAAATATAGACAATAGAATTTTAAAATGAACAATTTGAATTTCTCAATTATTTTAATTAAATTTTTCCTTTTCTATCTTAAAAAAATTGTCTTCGTTTTATTTATATTTTTTATATTCAAAATTAGTGTATGTTTTTTTTAATAAAATAAAAATTTATTTATCTAATTATTTCTCCGATATTGTTTGGACCGGAAAGGGGCGAAATAAATATTCGTATTGAACAAGGAAATTCAACAGATGATGAACATACGGATACGTCGATAAACAATAGACAAATCTGTTTTTCGACCACAATGGCGTGGATGAGACATTTGTAAAGTCTCGTTCATAATAATTAGGGTGACTAACGTTACGCACGATGTGGACTTGTTTCAGGCCGCGCGGCAGCGGGGATAAATTTTGGGGTGCGAAACGTAACAAGCGTGGCTAACGAGGTACGGCAGATTTTATGGCCAGATGGAGATGATGCGATATCCGCGATTGATGCCATACGCGGGGAATATTTCGAGCAGGCTCTCTCTTTGGCTGCGAGATGGATTTATGTTGCTCTCTTATTATCACGCCCACATGTAATCGACGAGAGAGAACCGCAATATTCCGTTACTGCACAAAAGACACTCAAGAGAAAATCGTTAAAATTATCGTTACAATCTGAAACTCAACTGAACTTTTTTTTTAATAATTACTTTTTTCATTTTACTTTTTGCGAGTTGTTTCTTCTTTTTGTTTAAACAACGCTTTATAAATCAGTTATACGTTGTACGTGGTACATTTTTAAAATGCAATTCCATGCATTTTAATTAATGCAACATAAATTCGCATTTAATTAAAAATTTCAAGAAATTAGAAATTTATTTGTTTTTAGAAATAATTTAATAATACTTTGTTTATTTGTATTTCAAAGAGAAAATCTAATGCAATTTATTCAAAATCATTTAAAATTAAAAAAATACTGAATATTTTATATCTAAAAAATAAAATTATAATTATTAAAATTATAATAATATATGTTTAAACAGAATTATATATATATATATATATATATATATTATACAGTGAAAAATCTAATTTTTAATTAATAGACATGTAAACATTGCATATCTTCAAATGTAAATTAATTTATACATCGTATTAATAGTTTAGCTTTAAAATTGCCAATAATTCAAATAATATATATTTAACATAATTTAACATAATTTACGTTGACTTCCTATTTTTTTTAATTCTTCTCGTCGTTATAAATCCAAAGCAGCCAAGAGACTAAAATCCACCAGTAAAGAGTATAAAGAAAAATTGATGATTTTTTTCATGCATGTGACTTTGTAAAACTCATATACAAATACAAATTGACTTTTACTGTCTAGAGAGAGAGCACATGCGAAATGGCGAAGGCACGATCCTTTCTTACGTAAAGAAATGTTAAAAAATTGCAAAGGACTCGAGTTAGATTTCACATCAAACAACAAAAAATTATTGAAGACATTAATTTAAGTTATTATTGAAGACATTAATTTAACTTATTATTGAAGACATTAATTTAAGTTATAAGATTATAAGATGAATGGCCAAAATGATAGATTGAATAAAGCATATTACTCTTAAATTTGTATCAAGTTCCACTTCTAAAAAGATATGTTAAATCAATATTTCGAATATATCGAAATTATTGTCGGCGTTTTTCCGGGATGTCGATTGGTTCTTTTGCTGCGCTCACTTCGTGAGCGGCTGTCGTTGTCGAGATCGTTTTGACAGCTGTGACAAAGGGTTAATAGTGTAACAGTATATTATATTAATTTTTGCTCCTTCTATTTAAAAAGATAAATAGCGCGCGTTTGTAGTGTCTAGTATCATACAAAACAACTGTTTCTCTCGTTTTATCTCTGATAAAAATACGAATTATTGAAAGGGCAAGTCTGCATTGAAGCATTTAAACAATGATATGTATTATAAAAAATTCAACATTAAATTAAGTTGACTTATAAATAAGTAAGTGAGGTAATATTTTGTATAAATCTTTATAAGTGAGAAGTCAAATCTTTTTATTATTGAATTTAGAATCTTTGCATCCTTTTTTAAATAATATGTTTTGTTATATTAAGAAAATAAGTAAGTAAAAACATCATATATAATTTAAACGTTTCTATTTTCTTACAAAATAATTAAATATATATATATATATAGTTCTTATAAATAATTCAATGTTTGTCTTAATTTCTATTTCTTAATCTCTGATTTATTTCTAACGACAAAGTACTTTAATTATTTTATATAAGAGAAAGACAAAGTTATATAAAAAATTTATACACAATTTATACACGATATTATGACTGTATTGTGTATAAATATTAAAATATATTTTTTTATAAACATAATTTGAAAAGAAAATTTGAGAAGCTTTTAACAAGCTCCATTTACTATCGTATCATATTTTTTCTATAAATAATAATATACAAAAAATATAGAAAATGATATCTACAACGAAATAGAGAAATTGCTATTTTTGTGTTAATTTATATATAATAGAAATCAGTAGCTTTTATTTTAAAATAGAATTATTTTTTTATGTATATGTTTTAATTAAACAACTCTAATTATTTTGTTTGTTAAAAACTTGTTTAATATTAAATAATAAAGAAAGGAGCTTTTATTTTAAAATATAATTAGCTTTCTATGTATATATTTTATATAAAGCAATCATGATTGTTTTATTTAGAAATTTAGAGAATATGACTCTGTTCAACATTTAAATCTCAAGTAAAATTACTCTTGTACTAAGATAATTCAAATGTGTCTCAGTAAAGAAGTTATAAACATGTATCTAAAACATTTTGAGATAGGGTTAAATAGGCTTACGAATGACGACGTTATTCGACTTGTGGAACATTTTCCCAAAAATGTATACTGGGAGTGGAGACTGATTAACCATTGAATAATTAATCATTCTATTTCACTCTTGCAAAATTTCACAAATTTACCGGCCTCATCCGTTCTACTGTTCATTATTCCTACAGAGACGGACATTAAAACAGATAAACTACATAACGAAACAATGTGTGACATATAATCGAAAATATATTGATTCTGCATATAAGTTTTGTAAATAAAAAATATATTTAAATACTTATGCATAGGAAATATATAAAAATTATTATATATATAAAAAGAATTTTGTTGTTTTTATCAATTTTTATATGTAGAGGCAAAATGTGTATATATTATACAAGATGTTCTAAAAAACCTCTGTATTTCTTTTTAAGAACAGATTCTTTAAAATATTTTAAAACTGAAAATTTTAATAAAATGTCGAAGTTAGTTTTTAAATTATTAACAATTAAAGTTTACAAATTAGAGTTGACATTTCAAGCGCTTAAACTTGATATAATAAAAATATCATTGCTTATTTGTATAATAATTTTAAATTAAGAAGACACGATTCGTGGCAGTATTTGTGTCCATAACCAGTACCATGTCTGTGTGCACAAAATGTCAGCTTTATGTGATTTGTAAACTTTAATTGCTTTAATTGAAAAATTATTATAATTTTATACATAACTTTTAAAAGAAAATGTGTGAGAAGACCTTGAAAAAATTTCATACCTTGTGTATTATTCTTTATTTAAAGATAAGCTTACAAATCGAGAAAAAGTTCATGAAAATTTAAGATAGTAAGTAGAAAAACGTAACGTAATTAAAACGGTTAGCCATTTCAGTTATTTTATCCGTTTATCAATCATAATTTTTAGTCATTAAGATTATTTCACGTAAAAATTTTCGCGAATAACTCCTACGCGTTTTCCACAATCCTTTGGAAGCGAGAGTTATGGAGAAAAAAAAAAAAAAAAAAAAAAAAAAATTGTTCGCGCATAAAGAAAGACTAGAAAAAAAGAAAAAAGAAATCCAAAAGAATAAGGATTACTTTCGATGAGAGAACGGCGTGAAAAAAAGAGACCAGTTTCCGAGACGAGTTGTAACGAAAGCCTGTCATTCGACAGAGACGAAAATGAACTGTCACCCCGCAATTCTCTCGAAATCTACCGTTATCTGCCGGCTCGCCATTGTTGCAGCGTCATGCGTGGCCGGCGTCGATCTGCGTGAGCATTAAAGTCGCGCGAAATGCCGCCCGCTCTGTCACGTCGATTCGACGAGGGTCGGCCTGCTCGGGCGCGATATGTCCATCATCGTCGTCGGGCGTGAGTCCGACGAATCGGTGGAACTTATACGCCGCGCACGAGGGTGGCTGAACCGTGCAGGGTGTCGAAAGACAGGAGCAGAAGGGCGGGGGGGGGGGGCGGGGGGGGAGGATGGAGTGAGGAGACGCGGTGGATAGGAAGGGGATGAGTCGTTTCGTCGACGTTAATTACCGGATCGTGCCTTTCACGAGGCAAACTCGTTCGTTCTTTTCGTCATGGCCATTAATTTCTTCCAGCCCTCCCCTCCCCTCCTCCCCACTCCTCCATCCGCCCTTCTGTTCCTCTTTCCTTTCGCTTCATCTATCCATCTATCTATCTGTCCTCGTAGATTTCGCTCGAAAGAACCAAAGTCTATGAAAGAGACGGAGGGATAAAACGAGGAGTACTTATCAGATGTGCGGAAACAAAGGTTAAGGTAGGAACCATGCCTGAATTCCGCGACTAGACACTTTCAAAGTGCAGAGATGCTGGCCTCCCTGCAGTCGCCTCCTGTAACATCAAGCTTCAACTCGGACGCATTTCATTACATTCCTCTTTGTCCCATATATATTCCTCACGTCACTTTTGTCGCGCGACGAAATAAGGGCACGTGATACCAGGGGACAAAGGGAACGCTCGTGTGTGTGTGTGTGTGTGTGTGTGTGTGTGTGTGTGTTTCGTGTGTAAAATGCCTTCTTCTTATTACACCTACTTTCCAACTATCAATTTCGCATTATCCCATTCAATATATCTAATACTGTGTATTGTTGTAATACTGTACATAAAATATTATCTAACTTTGACAACAAGTCAAGTATGCATATATAAGAAAATTTAGGAAAAGAAAATTTAAAATTAAGAATACGTTTTTTTGAAAATTTAGATAAAATTAAAATATATTTATCTAATTAAAAAATTATGAAATTCCTTCACATCTCATTACAATGTAAACAAATTGAAATTTAATATTACGTCTGAAAAAGACACCTACGTTTAAAAATAAAGCCCTTATTAATTAAAGCCTTATTAATTAAATTAAAAATTCAATCATTTTTTATTGTTTATTTTTTTTATATAAATATAAATATAACGGCTAAATAAAAGGCTACCATATTAACAAAAATATATATATCATCAAACCAAACATACAGAAAAAGATATTTACTAATTAAAAAATTATGAAACTTTTTAGATGCTTTATTGCAGTATAAACAAGTTAATATTTAATATTAAATTCCGAAGGAAGTCTAACTTAAAATTTCGTAATGTTGTTACTTATTTTTTGCTATAGATATAAATATAACGGCCGAATAAAACCATTATATTAATAAAATAAATACATACAGTGCAATAATAAAGGAATCGAAAAGTAAGGGAGCATTAATATTTATCGATCTCTTTAATTTCAAAACCTCTTTCAAGTCACATTCTCATTTCTCCGATATCGTTGGTTTCTGATGCGTACAATGGATTCGAAACGAATCGTGGTCGGTTCTCTGTATAAACGAACGATTCCAACCAACTGGCATATCAATGCAAAAGGGTTGACTCATAAGAAAAAAAAAAAAAAACAAGAAAAAAGATCGATTAGGAGCTGAGCAACTGAGCAGAAAATGAGACTGCATGCATAAAGAGAGAGGAGAGAGAGAGAGAGAAAGGCACGGGAAATAAGGGAATTGGACACTCGAAGAATGACTTTTAACGCGAATATTCGAAAATAATGGAAGGAGTGCTAATCCACGAAGATAGAAAAACAAAGTAAGTGCGGTTGACAAACCGCTCTTCATACGCGCCGTACAACGCTTTATCTCCCTGCCGGAGAAGCTGCGTTCGTTCGGTCCTCTTTTTTTTTTTTTTTTTCCACGTGCATACCCAAATGTGTGTATTTAGACGCGCGTGTGTGGTCGCACGTGCAAACGGGGTGTGCAAACCGCGAATACGTATATGTGTGTGTGTGTGTGTGTGTGTGTGTGTGTGTGTGTGTGTGAGAGAGTGTGAGTGTGAGTGTACCTAATCCCGCCTCGTCCCGTCGGGGGCGTGGGTCGCGATCAATCATATTTTTTAAGAGACAATGACCGAGTTAAGTAAGTACACACAGCGGCGCTGTCGGCAAAAGAAAAGCAGAACGACGCCCGCATCCAATCTGCCGGCGGTGTATTTTCCATAGCGGAAGAAATTCAACGCTCGTCTCTCGCGATGAAGGATCGATGTCCTCGGAGGAGCGTACGTCGACCGCTTCTCCATCTTTCCCTTCGGAAACAAGTTACTACTAATATAAATTTTAATACGTCGCAGACACGCGTTATTTCCATCCTTCCAGTTTCAATTAAAACTTGATTTAATCGGTGGAAGGTTATAACACGTCATACGTTTCCTAAGTATATCCGTTTAAACAAAATGGCTTTCTCTTTTTGTTTCCGCGTATTTAACTTAATTTATATCTGTGATCCTACACATGCAGCAAAGTAAATAACGTTACGTTACGTTATATTTTTACAATGAACAGACAAGAAAATTATTATTAAAAAAAATTGATTTCAAATTACGTCTCCAAACCTGATGCGTCATCGATCAAACGTCGTACCTTTTTGGGATGGCCCGAATACTCGGCCTCCCCCGTGAGACCGCCGTGGAATGACTATTGATTTGCCAAAGGGGTTCGTCCCTCGCTATTCATAGTTTTCAATGTCACGTGTCTCTTCAATCCGGAGTCGTTCATGTTCGACCGTCGTCGACCTGACAAAGCTCGTCCACGTACGAGCGGAAAAGGGACGCTCTAGTAACCAGTTGGTCTAATCTACATGCGGCACGTTTCGGCGTTTCAATTTGCTTTTGCACGGCGGATTACTTCCTGATGGGGGGAGGGGGGGAGGGGGACCACCTTTTGATTTTGACGAAATGATCGTGCCCGAAAACGCACGCGCATTACGCGTTGCTCGTCCGAACGTCCGAACGAATTCATTATAAGCGAATGGAGTTGGCGCTTGGAAAGAATTTACACTGATTGTAAATGGTGTAATTGTTAAAAGTCGTGTTAAATCGCATCACGCTATATATAATAAAAGTAATAATTGTGTTAATAGTTTATCCGTAAGTTTTGCTGACTTATTTATTAAAAAGAAAAAAAAAACAAAACTTTACCGAGTAAAGTTGACTTACTTCTTATTATCAAATATTAAATCAGAAATAAACAGAAACAAATTTTATTTTTATATACACAGATTTCCGTGCTCTCACACAACACACACACACACACACACACACACACGCGCGCGCGCGCGCGCGCGCGCGAGAAAAGAAAAAAACTATATTAATTCTATCGAAACTATATGACAGGCTAAGAAACTTGGAGATAACTTATTAAAACAATTAAAAGAATTTATAATTGGAAAAGTATGCACGGATTTTAGTTTGTTTAATATTTTATCGGATAATTTATTATTTAAGTTACAACTTAATATTCATCTCTTATAAGATGATCTACTGATAAAAATAAAATAAACACGAGAATTTAATTAAGCTCTTTTCCTGGACGTATTAAAATCATATCGGTAATCTCTACGGCTTTATTATTCACATTTAATTTCAATTTTATTTATATCACTTAATCGCTGAATTTTATTCGGCTCATTAACTTTGAAAAATTTTCTGAAATTATCTAAAACGCATTCATTCAAAAGATACTGCTTCGGAGAGTACAAGAGCAATTAAATTGTACCACGCGTATCGTATATCGTATTTTACAACAACGTAATACGGGGATGAAACGGGGGGAGGGGGAGGGGGGGTTGGAAAGCATCGCGCGCTCGTGAGTGCAAACGGGTCGTCTTGTCCGTTACCCGACAAACGTTCCGGGATCGTTTTCACCCCGGGGTGCCGGTAAATCTCCTCGCCGTAAACACACCGGCAAGCTTCCGAGCATGCATCGTTCGCATAAATTGGGGACGTCGCCCAGCAGATCAGCTGCGACGATAACCTCTCGACAGGCTGTTCTACGTCCACGAGACTATTTGCATATATTTGCGAGAAATTATACATCGACTCGACGTGCCCCGTATTTTTTTTAATTCCAGGCCAAAATTTTGCAACACGAAAACGTATATATATTGGTGGAAAACGTTGATATCGTGAATTTTTATTCGATCGAAACAGCAATTGAATAATCTTTTTTTTTTATTTTTATTTTAAAAGAGATACGCACTTAACACACATATAATCTTGATGACAAGTAATATTTATATGATTTTAGATCGATATTCGATATTAATGAAAAAATAGTTTAATAAAATATAGGAATAAAATATAAATATTTATAACATATAGGAAAATATAACAATATTATCAACATTTTTTTCTGCACTTTTATAAACATTTGTTAAATTCCTTGCAGCTATTCATAAATTTCTATTTTTTTTTTTAATAATTAATTGTTCTCTTTTTAAATGTTATAAATTGTTATTAATAAAATATTATTGTTATGCTTAATGTCTAAAAACTTGGATGCTGTGTATATTCCATACACGTTAAATATTACAAATTATTTAGTAAACAAAGAGTAAATTATCGAATAAATTAACTGAAATAAAATAATAAAATAAATAATTAATTTATAAGTTTAATATTAACTTTATAATATCTATAATCCCTTAACTTTATAATATCTATAATCCCTAACTTATACCATTCTAACATTTTTTTTTCTGGTGTGGGGAATACGTGTGAAACAATTTATCGATCATGAAAATATTTTGTTTCCCGTTGATATTCGAATACGAATTTTCTTCATTTTCCGGCAATATGGAAAATGCAGAGTAATGCATTTCATAAGCTGTGACTTTTTATTGTCACAACAAAAATGCGCTACATTAAGAATTTTATTTTATTTAACTTACGTATTGCGAATATTTTTGTAACACAACCAAACATTTATACTCGAGCTTCATTTACGAATAAGAAGTTTATATTAATAATAATGAAACGATATTTAAATTAAAATCAATATTTTGAAATAGATCTTTTAAATAATAAAATATTCAAATGAAACATGGCACTCTGTATCAGTTTTAATATTTTGCTTATTCATTTAACTATCTAAATTATAATAATGTATGACAAAACAATTATTGGATATTACAATATTACAATTTTCATATATAATTAATCATTGATTACATATGTCTGCAAAATATTATTTTTTTTTGCGATCTAGAAGAAAAAAAGTAGGTTCCCAGTCTTTTGTGTGAAGAATTCAAATCCGCGAGAACAAATGCTCGTATCAAGTTTTGAAAATTCATAGCTAATGAACTCAATGTGCGAGATATTTCAAATTAATGATAAACATTGCATTTTAATATAAAAATATCCAATTTTTTACCGCTGGCATGCTTTGTTTTAGGAATAGATGTAATCGCACAGTTCTGCAGTTCCAGTGCGAAACCATTGCAAATAGTAAAAATTTCAATTGTGAATTTGATATATATTTTTCATATAATAGAATTACAAAAATAGTTTTCTGAAAAATCGTTGTTTTTCAAAAATTGTTTGAATAATAATTGTTTGTAAACATATGGAAAAAAACATTTTTGTAAAAAAGCACCTTCAATTCAGTCATGTATTAAATGCATTATTGAAACTACTATGTACAATAGTTTTGCAATGAGCCACGATAAAACAATCATCATAGTTTATTTTGTGAGCGTAGACAAACAAAGTGCGCCTGAAATGCGATGTTGATGATGACTCTGATAAATAATTAAATATTTTCATATTGAAATACAATATTCAAACATTAATTTGAAAGTCTCTCTTTTTAAAGTCTCTATCGGTTTTATCGATTACATAATTTTACAAAACATGTTTTGGGGAGTTTCAACCTCATTTTTCTCGTAAAATTGATGGGATAAATATTTTTCTTGCGGATTCGAATTCAGCATACAAAAAGTTACAAATTATTGTTGTTTTTCAAACTGCAAAATCGTGTAGACTTGTGTTATGAATATGACTTGAATCTTCAAAAATTGAGTAGAAAACAAAATTTTCATATTTTTCATATTTCTCTCATATTTTCATATTTCTTCTGTATAAGGATTTTTATCTCATAGTTATTGATTTGCTTTTAGCATATGCTAAAGTCAATATGAAAAAAACATATAACAAGAAATGATTATGATGTAAAGTGCTGCTATAATTTTAGCATGAAAAACAAAGAGTAGCAATATGAACGGATCAAGGAAACAATAATTCCTCCTTCTATATTATCGAAATATCGGTAAAAGCGATAAAAAAACAACGCATGGAAAGACTGACAACGGACAAATAAACAAACTAATAATTTTCACGATACTCGAAAAATATTGACAAAGATAACATTTTTATCTTCAAGCTCATACATTGACGTATCGATTGTTCTGACTGTCTAAATTGTAGTTACGTATGACAGAAAGGGAGAGTAAACAGCTGTAGAGTGTGTGCAACACGGGATACAATTCATAATTTTTATTTGAGGACGCAACGGAGCCAAACAAAATAATAGCACAGCGGAAAAGGCTGGTGGAGGTAATATCCGCGATAATGTCCTCGAAATATTCGACGGGAAAGCTGGTGTGACGTTCGATAGCAGATTCACGCGGATAGGAGCAACGGCGGATATGCAGTCGCCTCTTCGCGCGAGTGGCCGCGGAAGGAACCAATCAAGCGAGCGGAGATAAGTCTTCCGATAATGGAGCCGAACGAACGAGCGCCCTACGTAGCGTGGAGGGGGGGAGGGGGGGGTATTACGGAAGACGCGCCTCGGTGACGTCCTACCGTATCAGGATCAGTGCGTCCGACGAGGCATAGGGAAAGCTAGTAAACCCAAAGATAACAAATGCAACGTTGTTTTGTTGAAGCGGGCGCATCGATCCGCGCCGGCTTTCTAACGGAGCTTATTCGTCGCGAAAAGGAGACACGAGTGTCTGGAGGAAAACAGCTTCCCCCCGACTCGTTTCTCGATGGTCGAGGATTCCCCGCTTGCGCCACTTCCGTCCGTAGACAAGCTGGGCCGCATTATTATTATCATTATTATTATTTTTCCGAAGTTTCAATGTAAAGCGAAACGAGCGAGGCGCGCGCTGAAGAAAGAACGATGGTTGTTACTTGTTTGCGCGGAATAAAAGATTTCAATAATTTCAGTTTTTCATCAAAGATAAAATCAATTTCAAGGTAAAACTGTCAAACGGCAGAATCGCGTTTATTAATAATAAACTAGTCTTTACCCGCGGTACATTGACAATTAAGATCAATCTATGGAAATCAACGTAAATTGATGAGTCTGAAGAGTGGAAACCGATAATTATGAATTTTATTTCAATCCAGCGACTCCATTGCGTCGATCGATTTTAATGGGTTCTCCCATTGGACACCTCGTTACAATTTCTATCGTCGCACTCTCCCAATTATTACGAATGGACGACAATTAACTGTCCGGCGAAGTTACGACAGTGCTTAATGAAGAATTAAATTTTCTTATCGCGTGCTCCTCCTCTTTCCAGCGTTGCGATTTTCAGTCTTAATCACGGCTGACGAAATTTCTCGAAGAAAGTTTAACTCGAGGTTTGATGTGTCTCGTTAGCGAGCGCGGGAAAGGGATCCGAATCGAAGAGAAGAAGAGGAAAGAGTAGACAGAGAAAAGGTCCAAGATGAAGAAATCAAAACTGCGCATCATCGGAATGATAAAAAGTCTTTTGCGATGTGATACACTTGCGAAAGATTCTCATCGTGGCACTTAAAAGAATCATGCTTTCGCTTTGACAAATAATAATAATAGTTTGGGTTTTATCATCATTATCAATATAATTATTTATTATAAAATTATACTAAGATAATTTTTCACACTTTTTCGTAAACATTTATTTTACGTTCGTGAACGAGAGATTTAATTTTAACTTTATTTTGTTCGTCCACTTTAGCACAACAGCCACAAGACGCAATAAAATTGAAATCTACCGCGTTTCTTGGCTGATGTAAAGCAAAGTTCTTCACTCTCTCTGTTGCCTTTATCTGGAAACTTCTATGTTTCGAAATATTTTGAAAATGAAACAGATTAAAGCGGTCTTTAAATGACTTCGTGGGGAGAGATAATAAACGAGGGAACTATCAGAGAAAGTTTAATGCAATTATAAGCGGAAGAACGGTAGGTCTATCGGTGAGTTCATGGATATTCACCCAGTGCGCACAGAATCCAAGCTAATTAATTTTTATTAAACGGCATGGGCGCAGCGGTCTCTCGAAAGTTTTTTAAGTACTTCTCAACTGAGACAGTCCTTTTTAGAGGCGGCCCTCCTCCTTTTGAAAAGACAAGATGTCGTGAAAAGTTTTGTGAGAATAGCAGTTATGAAATCTTTATTGCGTATATTTGTTGCGTAATTTAATTTATCTTAAATATACTCGACGTCTCATAAAACAACAATAATTCCTGTCGGAAGAATTAAAATATCAAAGATGTGACGTTCAATGGAAAAAAAAACTTTATTCGAATATATCTTTAATGGTTGTCAGTTATGGCGATTAATATCGGTATTTGTCAGCTGCCGTGGCGAAATTACGTCGCCAGGCACAAATCCGACGAGAAAAAATTAATTAATTAGAAGAAGTTCGCAAGCGGCACTTTGCTATAATGTTCTACCATTTCTTACTTCATGATTTTCCATCATCGATCAGTACGTAGTTATTGCTCTAATACCGATCAAGGTTGATTTGTAGGTCAGGAATCCTCACAGTGGAGACTTCGAATATAAATAAAATTGGGTAGAGTTTAATTTCAATTAAACATTTAATAATCGTTTAAAATAAAACGGAATGGCCATCCAGGCTCTTTCGTGAGAATGATTTTTCTGAATCAATACTCTCTTCTTTCTGCACCCAAACTGCAGAGAATAAATGGAGAGGTCATTAAATTACGCTGCAAATAAATCACCAACCAAATATCCTACGATTCAGAAGCCTTCGCTCTTCAACATCTCTCATCGAACAACTAGTCAACTCGTATTGACACTTATTATTATTTCCCTCACGTGTCGCGAGACAAGACGAATTCTCGGATCTTCAAACGTGTCGTTCCAAATCTTGTACACATTCACGTCGACCATTAGAGAAAACTGAATCCACCCTTGTTACTCAAGATATTGAGTTTCACGAATACGCCCGTTATCCCAACTCTTTCAATTCTGTTTGCCAGCCAGGTCGAATGCCTGTACTCGCTCACGGTACTTTGGCTTCGTTAAAGGATAATGCTCAACAGACAATACAGTCCTTCTCGCCATTCTCTAATTTCTACAGAAAATCCAGGTACCGAGGCGCGATGCGCTTAAGTTGAAAAATACTTCTGGCATATGTTTGTACTCCGCATTTGTCACAGAACTTACTACATGTAATAACGACCGAGTCATACACTACAGTAAGTATATTACTATATAGTAATATATTTTAAAATATATAAAAGTATATTTTTTTATCTAAGTGTTATTTTATACGAATATCGTTTTATAATATTAATAATTTATACTTATTTCTTTTTATTATTCCAACTATTTATGTACAACTGCATATAATAATTATATATATATATATATATATATATATATATAATAACTTGTAATTGTTAATAAGTTGATAATTCAATATTATAGAATAAAATAAACTCAAAAAGATAATAATTTTTGTTATATTTAAAAAAATAATAAAAAGTTAAATTAATCATAACTAATAAATCTCTCGTGTATTAAGAATAGCTTCTCAATAGATTATTTTGTCATTCTTAAAGATAATGCTGTTATCATTATGCTGTCGTCGCTGCACAGCTTTTTTTCATACATTACATAATACTTGCGCAACAATAACACGACCCTGGTGTTAAAGATTACAAGATAGTCAGCTATTGCAGTCAAAAAATTCTGCAGTCAAAGAGTCCTTTTATCTATTATTACATTTATCTTGTAAAAAAGCTATTATGTCAAAACCTGGAAAAAAATAAATTATATTTTGCAGAAATACCTTGCTTTCTAACAGTTTCGTAAAAGTTTCGTTAATTTTTGTGTTACTTCTGCAATAATCGATTCCATCAATCGCATTACGTTTCTCATTTTTTTCCGTGAAGAGATAAAAGGAGAGAGAAAGAGAGAGAGAGATATTTATTACTTTCTAATTCTCTCAACACGGGCACGGAATTACAGACGTGATAATTCCATCGAATAATTCGCTCGATCATGTCAACGTTCTAAGGGACTGCAACACGAGTTGCCCTCCGGCGAGAAACGCGAGGACGTTAGCCGGATTTGCTCTCGGGAAGAAACTTTCAACTCGTGAAATCCCGGAGCGGTTATGAGGAGCGTCTTATCTGCCGACGAAACTACCGTCACCCGGTTAGGAAAAGTTATACCTAAAGTTCTCTCGCTCTTAGCCTAAAAAGACGCCGTGCCCCAGAGAAAAAGCAACCGCAGAGTTTCGGTCGGCGGAGGTTACGAGCGGAATAACGAAGGACGGAGCAATTCTTTCGCGAAACGTTCCATTCCAAGTGGAACCACGACAACGCATGGCTATTTGTATGCGGTGGGAATTTTGTATAGCTTACAGTTATGGTATAGGTAATTTTTATGTGCTAACTCGTAAAAACGCAATTTCAACAGCGACTACTTGAAAAGTAATTTTTCAATTTTAAAAATTAACATCTTCAGATTCAGGTAAATAAGATTATTTTCCATTTGTCATATTTAAGAAAGAAGGGCAACCCGTCTGGCCTCGTTACACCTCTTTCTCGCGCCAATTTATTGACATAAATCTTATCAATAATTATTAACTCGATTCGATATGCATATTTGTATATCGTATTTCTTTTCTGAAATTACAACGCGCCTGCAGGTATAAATTAATTATAAGAATAAATAGTAAGCGTAGTTTAGATGCGAGTTAATTTCGCAAGTTAATTTTTAAACAATTAATTACGCGTCGCTATCCTTTCCCATTGCAGGATGTAAAAAATTCAATAATGCAAACAAATTAAAAAAAAAAAAAGATATAGACGATATTTTAAAAACTACATTAAAAAGAAAAATAAAGTTGTTGCAATTGATGTTTATATAAATATTTATAAATATTTATAATATATATAAATATTTATAAATATTCATATCACGTACTTTTAAACTGTTTATAAAGTTTTATCATATTTGTAAATTTATTTTTAGCATACAATATTTTTCAATGGTAAATCTACAAAGCTTTTTATGTACTTCAGAATTAGTAATAATCATTATATTTAATGGTCACATTATAACTTAACCTTCTTACATTGCAGTTTTATTGCTCGACGAGATGTTAAAGTTGTTGGTTGATCAGACTATGAAATTAACAGCTAAGTCTCTTTTGAACATTTGATTAGTATGATAACCAACATTAGCCAATTTGGATCCAACTTTACTACTTTAAACAAGAAAATTCCTTAAATGCTTATAGTATCACTTACATTCAGAACTTACATATAATAAAACCAGTAATATACAAATAATATACTTTAATATGATAAAAGTATATTACCTTTTTTGCGTAAATGTAATTTTATTTGAATATAATTTTACATTAATAATTTAGACTAATTTTTATTTATTTTTCAAATATTTATCAACTGCATATAATAATTATATAATTTGTAACGTTAATAAATTTATAATGTAAACAATATTGTACGATAAACTCAGAAAGATAATTTTTATTATATTTCAAAAAAATAATAAAAAATTAAATTAATTGTAACTGTAATGAATCTCTATTTAAAAAAATCAGATTTCAATTAATTGTTTATTCTTATGAGAATCTATCTCATAAACAATTCATCCAATATGCTGATGACACACATATACACACACACTTTTTGTATCATTGTAAGAGTTGCAAGTATAAAAAATAACCTATTTAGACAGTATTAAAAGTTAAACACTCACATTACTCACACTATTATTTTACGCCTGAGTAAATCCAGGGGATCTGTCGGGAATGACGGGACGCCAAACTCTGAACAAATGGAAAGTATAAAATAATAAAAGAAAGACAAAACACGGCGAAGAAGCTCGCAGTAGTCGCGCAAAGTGTTTCGTCAGTTATGGGAGTCGAAGTTCGTTACCGGACGCGTCACGGAAATGGCGAAACCTTGTCAGTCAGCCTTCACAGAAACACTTCGCAAGAACGAAAGATAGAAAGAGGAGAGAGAGAGAGAGAGAGAGAGAGAGAGAGAGAGAGAGAGAGAGAGAAAAGGAAAAGTGTAGTAGAAACAGGGGAGGAGAAATTGGACCAATATAAACCTCAAGTCCGCATCTCCACCCGTCCGAGCGAATTAATTTAAGTCTAACGAGGCTCAAGCAATTTCCGCAATTTTTCTAGCTCGCCTCAATTTGGCCCGCAACCGATTTGCAGGGCTTCGATATCATCCGCATTTACTTTTTCTTGTTCCCAGCGGTTGAATTGCACGCGCGCAATGTATAAAATGTCTTGGATCTTTCAAAAAATATTTAACACTCTACGTATCGATTTAAAGGAATTTTAACTTGATAATAATTTCAAATGATTAATGATTTTAAAAGCAAAAATAATCGAAGCCACTCAAATCGCGTTTGTTAATTTTATTACTTTAAATAAGAAATTTTCGAGTACGACAGACTTTTGAATAAATAAAAAGGTATTTGCAATATTCCCTAAAAAATTCAACATTTTAGAAAACCTGAAATATAAATTATATTAATCTCAAGTCATTTTAAGTTTATGAGATATTTATGTAACATCAATAATTTTAAATTTCATTACTAATTTGATTTTCAATTTAATAACCTGATATTTCAGCTTTGAATAAAATACTGCGTTTCAAAATCATATGCTAACTCGACGTGTAATTGAAAAAGCGGAATATCTACAAAAAAACATAAAATTTCACTAAATAATGTAAAAAATCTTTTTTATACCACGTTATTTTAATTAAGTTTTAAAAATCAATCGCCTTTCCTATTTCTTTTATTATGTTTTTTTAACTTCATCATTTAATGTTCTAATACTGCTGCGATACATAGTAATTTTGTTAAAAATAATTATAAATTGTAAGTCAGAGATAAGAAAAAAAATCTGGTCAAAGTTATTTGTAGTTGTATATAAAATACGATAGTATTTCGTGATTGCTATCATGTGCCTTCAAAAGGCTGCAGATACAATATTACTTCAAGAGTAATTATTTACTTTTATGAGTTGATGAAGAAACTTTCGCGCTCTGTGAAAGCGTCGTAAATTGTTATTTAAGCAAGTTCGGTGGCGAGTTATAGCGAGCTGTCTGATCCAACGTGTCTGAAGCTATCGTCTTTCCAACTGAGCCAAACACGCGTTTCCTCCGGCCGTAAGAAAGTTTTCGGGTTTCGCAAGGCAGCGGATGTTGGAAACTGAATCGATTATACGAAAACTTGGATAATGCGTTTTTAGCCATCCGATGGTCGCGATTAAGGCGCTCTGCTTTTCGATCGAGTAACGAGGCGAGCGAAATTTGAAACCGAATCTCTCTCTCTCGAAGCGAGGTGGAAACCCGAGAGCTTTCCACCTCGTCGTCGTCTTGGCAGACGAACTTCATTCCTATATACGATAGAACTTTTGCAATTTCCAATCGATCGATAACGTTGGCGTCAACATTGCAAAATGTGAGAATACGCGAGCGTAAATTCCATTTCTTCAATTTTTTTTTTTTTTTTTTTATTCAGCAAATATGTAATAGAATTTGCACTGAAATCACTATATATATCTGTACTATATATCTATATAATTATATACCGTATATCGTATATCTATATAATTCTTATTTAATTCTGGAAGGTAGTAAGGAATTATTATTTTGGGTATTAAAAGCACTGTTATTTTTAATATTTAAAATAAGTAATTTTCAATATTAAACTGGTCAATATTAAATTGGATTTCTGCAAAGAAAGTCGTATTCTTAAATAAGAACGACTACGCGACGTTATAATAGGATATTATATATGTAAAGCATATATGAATATACGACATGTATGTATCATGAATGACATTATAATAATAGAAATAATGTAGGACAGTTCTAGATTCGGACATGAAGATACGAGGATATCAATAAATTAGGATAACATTGTACAGCCGAGTTTATTTCGAGTTTATTATAAAAATTGTTGTACGTACGGTAAAGAAAACTGAAAAAAAATCAAGGAAAAAAAAAATGTTTTTTTCTTTTATTAGAGACAGTGATTTTCCCCGGCGAGACAAAGGCATCTTAGAGACATCTCGCTCCGGGATGTTAGGATAACTTCCGTCACTCTTCATTGGTTCCTTACGGGAATAGAAAGTTTCGTAATGGCCGTTTCTGGACCAATCGAGAAATCAACCGGTCGGATGCAAACGTAGGAAGGAAGCACGCAGCTTTCTCTCTCACTTCGTTCTCTAGAGAGTATTTAATTTCCGGACCGCCGCGACTGGTTTCGCGCGCGCGCGCGCGCGAACGTCGCGACGCCGTCACTCTCACGAACAATGCGCGTCTCCGATAGACGGATAATATCCAAGCTCCGGCGTTCTGACTCCTCCCGCAGTATTACGTCGTTTCTAATTATAGACAGCAAGTGGGTGGGTATAGATATCAATCCAGTCTCGCGGGAATACACCTACTTATCGATTGTTCGAACCGACGAAACGGGAGCGTTTCAAGAAAAAAAAAAACGTCCTCTTGGAAGAGACGTGACGAAAGAGGCAAAGAACAAAATGGGAGATCTAGAAAAACTGAATAAACGTTGCATTAACTTGTCGTTAAAATATTGAATGCAGTGGGGTGTTTTAAATGAGTATTTTATATTTTTAATGGATATTTCGAGATTTAAAGATGGATATATATTTTTTTTTAATAAAAATTAAATGTTATATTATGTCTATGTAACATCTTCGATATAATTATATTGAACACATGTGTTCTTATAAATCTTTTGTACATTATTTTCTTCAAAAAAAAAAAAAAAATAATTCATTTTAGAATAAACATTAGATAAATGGTATATAAATTTTATAATTAAACAAATTAATTTGCTTTAAGAAAGAAAATGTGTTTATGATTAATGTAAGTAATACTCAAGATTTAATTACTATGGAATAATTTAATGTTGATATTACTTAAAAAAAATGTCAATTCGACTCGAAAAAAATGTCAATTTTAATATTAATAGATAAATGTATAGTATATGTGATTAATCTTAGAATAATAAAATTTACAGGTTTAATGATTATATAATATATATTAAATATTTTGTCGGAAAATTTTAATTTTAAAATTTTTCTATCTCTTATGTGCTTAAAACTATCTATTTCTTACCTCTCTCTCTCTCTCTCTCTCTCTCTCTCTCTCTCTCTCTCTCACACACCACACACACACACACACACACACACACACACACACACACGCACGCACGCACGCACGCACGCACGCACTTAAAATACAAATTACTAAATCATACTTTTTCCCCATTTAAAGCGAAATTGTTTTCTGTCCTTTGACATACCAATGTCTCATAAATTCAACAATAATTGCAAACAATAATTACTTTCTATTTCGAAGGTAAAAACTATGGATTGCAAAATATGATTGTTGCAGGATATCAATTGTTTATTAAACATTTTTCAAATATTTTTTATGCAGAAATCCCAATTTTTCGAAAATTCAACAAACTTGAAAATACACGCATGTAAATTTTTTGCTTGGATCAATCTGACCTATGAGTGTTACTAAAGTTAAACATATCATTGATTTAAGGATAAATAACGCATATTATTTTATCGTAAAAAAAAAATCAAACTTTTTTATTGTCTTGTAGCATATTATATAATAACATGACTGATTTAACGCATGTAATGAGCCATATATGCAGAAAAATACTAAACATGTCAAGCTCACATTTCAACGAATAATAATTTCATAGTTTATAGAATAGTTGCCACACTCATAAATATATCTTAGCTCGTCGTCGAAAAAAGAAAATATCAAAGCCTACATAATGTAATAGTTTGTAATAGTTTGTAATCTATGAAATATGAAAAACAAGAACAGTCGCTTCGTCTCAATTACGATTTGTGAAAACTTTCCTAGCAATAATACAATGGTAATATATAATGTTTCTTTGAAATAAATGAGAGCGGTTCTCTGTAAACAAATCTCCTTTCATGCACACATAATAGAATTTATCGTATATCTGATTTATCAGTTTTTCCCTAATAATTGCTTAGGTAGCTTTCAGATTTAACTCCAACCAGAAGAAGTTAAAATCTTATTATTTTTGTTTTTGTACAATTAACTCTTTTAATTTTCCTTTAAGAGATTTATAATTTATAAATCTAATTATAATAACTTTCTTGTAACCAAAATTTTTGATTTAATATTTTTCATTAGTTTAATTTTATTATTAATTTAGTAAGTACAGTAGTAATTTAGTAGTACAAGTCTCAAATAACATTTTCATTTCGATGAATAACAATTTCACAATCTGTAAAATAATCACATCAGTCACATATATACATATGTGACTGACATGATTATTATCTTAAATTAAGTTTTCTTAAAACTTAATTCAAGATACATGTTTAATATTATGATGTCTTTATTTTAATTTCAACAAAGAGGTCATTTTAGGTACTGCAATTTCTCAGTTTTTCTCCAGCCACCATTTGTACACGTGTATGTATGTATGGAAAATTCAGAGCTTCTAGCGATATGACGTGGCGCGTACTTTTCTATCTCCAGCTCTGTTTAGCGACAGGTACTTTCGAGTACTTTCGACAGACGATAATTTATTAAACGGCGTCCGAATAATAAGCAAGTCCTCACCGCGGACGGCTTCCTTCGACTCTTCAAGCTCGACGGCCTGTTCGAGAGGCCATGCTGTCCCTCTCGACGCCCTCCACCATCCCCCTCCCCCCCGTCCCCGAATCAGATTTTTATCGCCGTCACTTCCACGTCGCGCTCCAGCAACGGCCCTTTTGTATTCCCCGACCGAGAAAAGTAATCGAGTGGACACTCGAGGGGCCGTCGTCGTATCGGTCTCGATCGAGACGATCCCACGTAGGCGTGCGAAATGCGATTTAAATGCAAATTTCGTCGTTCCTTGTGCAATCCTCGCGAAACACTTTCGAACTCTCGCCTCGTTCCTCGCTTCTTGATTACGCCAAGTTTTGATAGAGTGTCTTGAAAATTTCTCTCTTCTGAAGTACCGCGTCTGGATTTTAATCGCGACCTTCCGCGACGTTCTCTTAACGTCGCCCAGACGTTCTGGCGATGCCAAAAACGAGGAAAGGAAAAGTATTTGACCCACTCACTGTCCCTTTCTCGTGAAGGAACATGGAGAAACATTTGGGAGGGTTATTTGAAAACTACTACTACTGTTTATATAGATATTGATCGTATATATAATTTTAATATATTCAAATAATTTTATTAATATAATTTCCATATTATTATAAAATCCTACTTTTGAATCAAGAATAAGCAGACCATTATTTAATAACGACAAGTCTGTACTTCTTCTGCTACAGAAATATTTAATTACAATCAATATTATATCATTTAAAATAACAAGAGAATATCCAGTGACAATCGGAAAAGTACTTAATCGATTTCTCATCCCAGAAAGTTTATCAATTTCTATGACATGCACTTCACTAATGCATATAATCTAACTTTAAATTCTTTAAATTATTTCTCCAAACTTGTTTATTTTTTATTGCGACATTAAGATATTAAGTCCGTTTAAAAACTTTTATTTAAAGATCAATTCGTACAGTTTACCAAGTCATTTACTTTTGTAAAAGATAAAGGAATATATTCTTAACTGAACTAAAGAGTGTCCATTTACTATTTCATTTTATATTGTGTAAAATGATAATTTACACACGAAGAAAACGATTTTTTTAGATAAATTTTAATAAATTTTATTAGATTCGAAGAAATTTATTTTTTGAAGTAGCCCAAACAAACCAATTCAACAAATTCGATTGTTTGGTTTTTCAAATAAAATATTTATTTTAATAAACTGTCTGAAAAAAATAACGCTCTTTATCATATGCTTCAACAAATATTTCTTTCTTTCCCTGAAATATTTGAATATTTAATCAAGCAAAGTATTATTTAGTGTAAAAATAAATTTGATTTTCCTTAAATAATAATGTCTTTTCCATTAAACAACATGACATATTTCTAACGAGGCAACAAAATGACTCTCGATGCAACAAAATGAATTTTAATAATAAAATTACGTTATTATTTAAATAAAATAAAATTCAAGTAGAACAAACAGGTAGATGGGTTTGCTAAATCTAAGGAAAGCCTTTTCTCGATGCATGGGCGCATGCCAGGGCGCAAGATTGTTGTGTTCAGCATCGGCGTTGAAGTCGCAATCTTACGGCCGTGCTTACGGATTCACGAGCATACACGCCGGGTGGACGAGCGGATACGTAGCGGTGAATTCTTCGGCGTAGATTTAACGCCGCGCACGGGGGGGATTTCATCCGGCGCCGGCGATCGGGAGAGCCAACCGTCGAGGAAACGAACTTTACGTATTCCGTCCACGGCGCGAGCGACGCGAACGCCGCGCCGTCAGGACGACGGGCGTCGGCGAGATAGCGCGACGGGCGGTTGGAGAAAGAGAGATTTCAATGGCAAGCAAATAGCACGAAGCGCGGGGCCAATGGGCTTTCCCTTTGATTAAATGTAAATTGTGCGGGGAACGCGATTAGTACTCCCAGCACTTCGCCTCCAATCCGGTCGTTCTACGCCGTGTTTCCTAGCGCTTCTATACAACCCCACGAATGGGGTTTCTCCGCATTTCCCGGAAATAAAGAAGATCAAAGTACTCGGTGCAATCGCAACAAAAAAAGTTCCCTCTCGCGCTCCGCATTCGATTCGTTTCACCGAAAATTTCGCACGCGAGAAGCGTGCTTACATTATTTAAGGGCTGAATCTCGGCTACGATCAAAAATAAATGTTGGTACTCGATGAAGAAGATTTGACTCGATATTTGTCTAACAAATTCGTTATAATAATATGCGATACATATAAGAATTTCACAATTATTATCATTGTTATAAATTCATATTTAATACTATGGATAAATTATTTAAATTGTTGGTTAGACGATATTATATATATATATATATATATAGAATTGTATTTTACCATAATTTTCTCTCTCTCTCTGCGAAATCAATTGATTTGATGCAAAAAATTGATAGATCTAAAATTCGTAATGGCGATGAGCGTTTAAAGTGATATTAGAAATAGTAAGCGTAATCGATACGATTAGTCAGATTTACACGTTGTCCATTTAACACCATCTCTCCTCGCGATCTGCAGGCCATTCGAGGTTCGAGGCGACCACTCGATTTGCGCCAGACAGTTATAAAGTACTCTGTGGGATATGTAAAGACTACAGCACGTGTGAAAACTGTAGAGGAGCGAAAAAAAAAAGGGGGGGGGGAGCGAGGCGGGATCTGCATACGTTTTCGGTTACCTCGGATTTTCCGTTCGTTCTCGCTCGTTTCACGTCGACATTTCACGTCCTCCTGCCCGAAGCGATGTGCGAATCTGTCCGATAAAACAGCGGACGGACCATTAGCTAATCCTCTGGAGGGTAAAACAGTGCCGCGGGTGAAAGAGAGGGACCAAACGCGTAGGCGAAGGGTAGGAAGGAAGGGACCGGGGGAAGGGGGGACAGGATAGAAAGGGGTACGGCAGGAGGAAGTGGAGAACGGACGAAGGGATGTCGGGCATCACACCGGGGAGAGATTTCTGGGGGCGCAATTGATTGGCGCGCCGACGACGCCGACGCTCGACCGACGTCGACGCCGGTTGATTAGAATGAAGCAACACGGAATCCCTCTCTAACCGCCTAATGGCACGCCGCAACCGTGTGTTTACCGTGATCTCGGACTTGGCTGTATGTTACTCGCGATTTGCCATCTGCAATGCCAATGCGAAACGCGATTGCCTGGTGCTATACGCGAAGCGCACCGGATAGACAATCCCGATGACAATCCCGGGAGTGGCGCGAATGGCGCGATTTCAAGGAGTTTCCCCGTCACTGCCGAAGACGGGGAGTCGTTTTTGACGTTGATTGAATGCGAGAGCGAGCGAGAGAGAGAGAGAGAGAGAGAGAGAGAGAGAGAGAGAGAGCTCGATTGGTCATACGCGCAATCCCGGGCTCGAATCGCTCTTGTTCGCGCGCTTCTGGCCTTTTCACCACGTGAGCGTTACGTTTGAACTATAAATGCTCGTTGCAACGCTAAAATTGTGTGTGCTGTAGTGTCACATCAAAGTGACGCGAGCTGCTGATACTCGTATCCACATCTGCCATTTTATCATGCAGAAAGAAATTGTGTCACGTCAATTGCGTAACACATTTTACATATATATTAGGTTTTTTTTTTTTTTTTTTTTTTTATATTATTTATATTGATCTTTTTCAACTTAATTTTTATTATTTATTTATTTTTCATGCGTTTCACACTAGTTCTCATCTTTTTAAATATTGAATTATTATCCGCGGCTTGATGAGCTTTTATAAGAATAATATTTCTACATACAAGTTGTATTTTTAAAACCAGACCATCGCTCATCAATATTACTTACTTTTCATATGTTTTACTCAAGTTTTTACCTTTTGAACTTTTAATTATTATTTACAGCTCTTTAAATTATGAAACAATATTTTTGCACACAAATTATATTTTTAAAACTACGCTCGATATTTTACTTGCTTCTCACGCGTTTTGCTAAAAAAATTTTTATTTTTTTGAATATTTAATTATTATTTGCAGTTTGATAAATTATAAAATACCAATATTTCTGCACACAAGCTTTGAAAACTAGATATGCCCAATTTGCATTTAAATGCGCCGCTACTTGTTAAATGATGATTATGAAATTTTGTCTCGACAAGAAAATTATTATTATAGTGTTCAATTATTAAATATGAAACTACAGCGACATATATCTATAAACTTGTTAACTACTTTAGTATTCGGACGAAATGAAATAAGTTTCATTATCAAACTTGCTGCGTATCATTTATTTGTAACAAGGCCAGACGATTATCGACAAGAATAAATGATTGCCAAGATAATATATTATTTGCGCATAATGATATCCACTTTACTTTCACGAGACATAGATATTATTGACGTTTCGTATTTCTATCTCTATGCTATTATCGGACACAATAATTCACGTGGTCCATCTATAAAATTAATAAACCTATGCGCGAAATAATTCATAAATTGAATCATACATGACCTGCCTGTTCCATGTCACTCCTTTCGGAGAATTGGTAAACTTTGCTCTTCCGTAGCGCACAAATATTTAATATTACACGACAAATTTAAAAATGCATATAATTTGCAACAGCGTATTGTCAGCTATGTATACGCATCGAATTACTCCCGTTGTTTTGAAAATGCCAAGAGCATAAGTGAAAAATTAATATTAGTAGATGAAAAATCATGTGATAAATTTTAAATGTGTTTCAATCGAGTTGACAATACGTATACGGAACACATAATATGTGAATATACAAATTGAATCGAACATGTATATATTCTCTTACATTTGTTTAAACTTTAAAAAAAATTTAGATTTATTTTTTCCTATTAAAAAGAAATATAAATAACAGTTTTTCTTAGTAAACTTATTCATAATCTTACTAATGTCATTCTTCTGTCAAATATATATTTCTTAAATCAATAACAATAAATCCGATAAAAATAAAATACATAGAGACACACGTTTTTTTTTTTTTTTCATTTAGCAGCTAATAATTTATTTATTATACATATTATAATTTAAATAAGGGAAAGAAGACATGTTCACTCGTTCAAAGAGAAAACAAAAAGAGAAATGTGATAAGAATAATTTTAAGTTAATCTTATTGTTCTAAATCATCTGAGGTACGTTACAATAATACGAATATTGAAGCAGCTATTACAAAGATTGAGAGACAATTCAATTTAAGAAGACCGTAGACGTTAATCGAGCCTGCTTTTCGCTGTCGGGACTCCGGTTCCTGTATCAGGTATCCGGGACAAGGGTTCAAAGGGTACTCGGCCTACGTCGGAGGCAAGAACACAGACATTAAATGGAATTATCGAGCTCTTCGTCTTCCCGTCACCCAACCTTCGATTATTTCCCGTTTCCAGCCCCATCGTTTCCTTTCCACTCTCGGAACCGGTCCGGGCAAACATCATCCGCCAGAGCTCAATCTCAATAACAATTATTTCCGTTATTAGAAATTTAATAAAGGGCTCGCGCGAGGACGCCAGCCGTCGTCGTTGCTCTTTGACAAACGGGATCGCCTCAATAACCGCTTTCGCTCTCCATAAAATGCCGCCAGCGCGAAGAAGTCGCCGCCTACCCTTCGAGAGGAGCCGTCTAGAACGCGGTGGCCGCGACGAGGACGAAGGAACAAAGCAAAGATTTGCGCGGCAAAGAAAGCTCGCGAGGCAGGTGAACGACTGAGAGGATCAGCTCAAAAGCTAGCTAGGGGATGCAAATGAGGGGCGGGAACGAACGACGAAGAAAAGGGTAATACGAAGAGTATGCCTTGAGAGGGTCAGGTGCATGCGAATGAAGGAAGGAATAAAGGGAGCCAACGAGGAGAGGTAGATCCTAGGAAGAGCTATATTGCGGTCCATCGGTGGAATCCGAGACTCTGGAAAATCAAGAGGCTGTTAGTCGGTGGATGGAATTGGAGATTGAGAATCGGGGGGCCGGATGGAAATTAGAGCCAACGACCAAACGTGGAATGAGCCAAGAAAATCTCAAGATTGTCATTCGCGGCGAAGATTGCGATGGTTCACGGCTTTAGCCGCGAGGAATCGTAAACTTGACTTGACTTGACTTGGAGGAAGCAGGCGAGTAACAAAATTGAAAGAACCGTGAGAAACGCGCGAGGTTTGCAATAGAGGGGCACAAAGGGGGTGGTGGAATTGAAGGAATCGACTTGTCGACAAAAGAGACTGAGGGATGCAAATGATGACTATAAGGAAAATGAAAAGGATGGGCTGTGCATGACGTTGCAGGAGAAGGAAAGAATGTGTAAATTTGTAGGAAGAAAGGTCAAAAAGGAGAAGAAAAGGAGGAAGAGAGAGAGTAAGGGGGCATGCAGCGAGAAGTGATGAGGTGCAACAAAGAAGAGGGATGATGAGGAAAATAAAGCGAGCGCGCGAAAACGAAGAATGTTTCGCGCTCGAGAAACGCAACGCTCGTTTCTTCTTCCTGATTCTTCGTGAGCGGAAGCCGACCGAGAGAGATTGAAACGCGGGCATAAGTGAAAAGTGCCGATGGATTCATCTGTATTCCGCAAGGCGAATACCTTGAGATTATCTCCGCATTGCGGGGTTAGACGAGCGTGACTTTGTCGAAGATTTATCTCAACTCTCTTCCGTCAACTTATTTTTACAAACGATAGAAAATGGAAAGGATTTTTACATTTTTTTTTTTTTATTACTGCGAAATAGTTATTAGGGAGATATAAATAGACATATTTATACCAAGAGAAATTAATAACTGATTTTCTTAATCTATTACACGATGTTACATAAGATATAATTAATTTATTACTAATGGTGGTGGTTGTGCGTGAACGATAAAGTCATAAATTTCTAGAATTACGAATTAATTTCGTCTGTCTTCCGTAAAACAACCATGAAACTTCTAACATTAAAGCGCAGTTATTGCATTCGTAAGATCGGAAGAACAAAGACGGTAGGGCAAAGTCCAGTTTCGGGCGAGAAGAAGCGTACCTTGGAGGATGGATAGTCCTCTTAATTTTTCCAATAATGGCTTCGCCACAGCAAGGATCGGCTGTTTATCAAGGCTACGATAGATAGGCCGCAAGTCCTTCCATACGGACTTCTCGCACGAACGCTCGCTCAAGGGATAGAAGGAGTGTACAAAAGAAAGAAACAAGGATGGAGAAAAGAAGAAACTAATAATTCGGAAGCAGTTTCCGGAAACTGCAATGCAGTTTGTCGATTCGAAATCGCTCAATGACTTTCATATATATATATATAGGATTATCTATATATAACTATAAGAGGTATTACTGCTTCTTTTATTGTACTCGCAAGCAGCATGGATGGCAAACATATATATCTTTAAATAATTGTACAATTTCTCTGTAAATATTTTAAAAAGAGTAGAATTTGTTGCCCTAACGGATATTTATTTCACATCTGTTTCAATTTGGAAACAAAAGTTCAAGACATCCAAGTATTTGACTCGAAAGAACATTTATTCGCGCAGGAAGTAAATTGCTTTTCACGATTATAAATTATGGCACATAATGACTTTTCAAGTAACTACATTTCGTTTCAAAAAAAAAAAAAAAAAAAAAAAAAAAAAATAATTTACTATGTACTAATTGTAAAAGTCGCAAAATGATACAAGATTTTTCAATACAACTTAGTCTATTTGTACACAAAAAATGCGTCGCTAATTATAAAACACTATATATATATATATATATATATAAATTTCATATATATATATATATATAAATTTCATATATATATATATATATATATATAATTCTAATATACATTTTTGTTAAATTTGATAAATTTTAAAAGACTATTTAGGCTACTCCATGTGATGCTTGTTATTATAATTTTCTAAATTTCAGTCTTTAATGTATTAAGTAAATCTTGTTCATAATTATGTAATTGGAAAATTATTGATTATAATTAAGTATTCTGAGGAAATAAATTATTGACAGTTCCTGTATTTTCGGCTGTGTCTATATGCTGTACATAATAATCTTCTTAGCAGGCTGCGACTTAATTAAATATTCAATTTTTAAGCATAAATTCGAGTATTTAACGAAAAGAATGAAAATCCAGTTCTATAAAAACAAATCAACTTACTTATAATAATAGATTGCGATCCTTGTGACAGAATTAAATCTTTTTTTCTCTCTTCCTTGTGTTAATAAGATTTGCAAATCTATATTCAAACGTTATATTTAGACATTACAATCTAGTTTTTATAATTTTTTATAATTTTCAACAAAGAAGTATAGGAATAATATAGCTAAAAATGTTCGTGACTTGTAAGACGAGAATTGAAGGAAGACTTGTGAATCAAGTGAATTTTTATATCTGTACAAAAATTAAAAAATCATATTCTAATCACTTAATTGCGCGCGCGCGCGCGCGCGTGTGTGTGTGTGTGTGTGTGTGTGTCAGTCAGTCACTTAAGATATAACAACTACAAAATATGCATAATGAATATTATATTGCGCTACACATAAAAAAAAAACCGTTTCTTTTAGGACTGTCAACTGCTTTGAGAAACCTTGATTTAATATTTAATGCCAAAGAGAAAGATCAACAAACTTTGTAACGCTTGTTACAGACGACTCGAGGCAAATCTACGATTCTTTTGCGCATTGCCGAGAGACGGGATTTCGAATCCACAAGGCTCGATTTAATAGAGTGAACGTTCCTTATAGCATTTGAATTTAACCGGAGAATCCGCATTCTGTAGCACCTTTGAATCTCATACTTCGCAGAGCCCTCTTGCACGTTTGATTTGATAAGTACAAACGAGGGGTGACAGTTCAAAGGAACTGCGAGATAAAACAAACTGTCTCCCATGATGTGGGTTTGTTATTTCAGCATTACCGACGAAAGCGAAATATGCCGGCTGCCGCTTTGTTTATCATAGAAGAAGATCAGATTGGCGTTTTGCGTCAATCGTCGTGAACACACTCGTCTTTCCCATTACCCAAGTACCGACAAATTCCCGAACCGACTGTCGTCGTACGATAGTCGTCTTACGTTTCCAAAGGCATCGTAAATAATGATGCGCATTCAATGTCTTCAGAGGAAAAATAGAAAGAAAGTCTAATGCGGATCGTTATCTTTGAAATCCTTCAAAGGATTTCCTGCCCTCATTTCGACAAGGATCGAAGATTTGCGGGGATTTTGTATTCTTTGCGCCCTCTGATTTCTGTCTCTCCCTTTCTGTATGTAAAGCGGGTTAAAATATGACAAATATGGTTTTACATTGACAGAATTGAAACGGAACAGTTTATGACGAACTGTTTTTTTTTTTTTTTTTTTTTTTAATATTTTGAAATTACATACATCTTTTTCTCTCTTACGATTAGAAAATGAAAAATTTGTATAAAAATTTATGACTTTCAATTGTTAAATGCTAATTAATTAATTTTTATTCATTAGACGCGTATTATACATATATATCCCTTTGAAAATGTAATTATATTCTTTTACATTACTTTATGTGAAATCGTTAAAAAAAAAATTTTACAAGATTGATATTTATGAAAGTATTATCACACGAAGCAGAGGTGATAGAGTTTTATAGATTCCATAAATAAGAATTCTACAAAATATGTATATATTTATTAATATATTCCGACTGAATTGTTTATATAATACGACGTATTTCCAGACTAAACAAGGCAACACTTGTCGGTCGCAACGTTAAGAATTCAATTAAATACTGTATTAGTGGTTTCAAATTACACCAGTGTTTGCCTTGGCAATTTCATTAACATGGTTGTCTTGCAAGGGTGCCTTGCAAGGGTGCCGCTTATTTCGATGATGGAAACCCTCATCCTTTGCTATAATATTTTTGTATGTTGAATTTTTTGATCGCAATAGAGATAGGGTAAGTTCGGTATAGATGCCGAATATATCAAATATTTATTTGCTATGTTCAAAGTAAAGAAAAGATAAACACAAATAAAAATTAAATTTTATTGATTGCTATAAATAGAATTAAGAATACAAAATATTTTATTTTTCATATTTAAAAAATATTAATATTAATATTGAAGCCCTTGTATTTTTGCCATATATTTCATGGAAATGCGATATATGATTTCAATCGTGAATGAAATATAAAAAAATTTACAAATAATGTTAAATAAGACGTAAAATGTTATAGTAACTTCTTGAGTATAGATGGATCCAGCATTGATCATCTTACTCATATACTCAGCCAGAAATCAAATTTGGATCATCCACTTTCCAAGCAAACGTCTTATTTTTCGACTATTGAGACATGTGGTGATATTTATCGCAAAAACCAGATAAGTTTAAATTAACACATCTTTTTCAGTTAGCATAAAGAATGAATAATAATGAATAATAATGTAATATGCCGAGATAAGTTTCAAATAACAGCGAGAGCAATTATTCGGCGATCTCGATCTTAGTCTGATAATTCTTTTTTTATTGATTTTATATATCTACATATCTAATGTCTTGAATCTATTAACCTTTTAACATCATTTTAATTAAAAGATAAATAATATGATACAAAAAACATTACTTGTTTAATTGAAAACGTTTCAACAGATATGAAATTAAAAATTTATAAAATTAAAAATAAGTAAATATTAAAATTAAAAAATTAATTTTGAGAAGACTCATATGGAATAACTTTAATATAAACATTATCGAATAATAATCGTCAATAAATGCAGAGCATATTGAATTATAATATATAAAATTTATAGTATATAAAACTTCCTTTCGTCCCATATTTTAATACAATAAAAATAATAATTTAATTAAAAAAACATTTAAAAAATTCATTATATATTTATTATTAATTAATTAAAATTAAACAAATAAAGTGAAGAAATATAATCAATAACTTTATTAAAAAGTAAAAAATGCATTAAAAACAGAAAATATAATATAATAAAGCAGGAAAGTATTAAAAATATATATATGTTAGGATAAAGAGATAGTTTATTATGTATTTTATTCTCTCTCTCTTTCTCTCTCTCTCTCTCTCTTTCTCTCTCATTCACTCAGTCTTTCACCTCTGTTCTTACTTAAAAAACAATCTATTTCATTCACGTAAATCACTCACGAGCTGCAAATAAGCTCGTTACGCGTATCGTACGAATTTATTTTACTTCCGCGTGAATGATAAAGAGGAAAGTTCGACGCGATCACATTTTCGATTTATTTTAGAAGTTGCCGTGACGTGTATTATACGCGTAACGTGCGGTGTCCATTTTGGTTGGCAAGCGAAGCCAATAGCTGCTCGGCGAAGTATCTTTCGCGTCAGTATTCGTGACTCGCGAGGGGTTGATGGATCGATTTGCGATCGGCCGTTGGCGCGGGAAGAGCCCGCCGTAGAGGGTCGTAGGTGGGAAGCAGCGCATTCGGAATACTTGATCGATGCGTCCATTCAGCCGAAGCCCCGCAGGTACGACGGGCTCGAAAACTTCCGGGATGCATAACGTTCGCAACGAATGTGGAGATGGACAGATTTACGAGATCGCATGCGCTCGCGAATGTTCCCGGTACGTGCTCAAGCGTGCTTAAACGCTCGTAGAAATGCCGCCACGTACAAATAACTTCTCCTCCTCCTCCTCCCCCTCCCCCTCCCCTGGAGAAGACATCCCGGGTGTAATTCCGTGTGTAACTGCGGAATAACTTATCATCATTGTGAAAAGCGCGAGTGGGGAAAAAAAAAAAAAAAAAAAAAAAAAAAAAAAAAAAAAAAGAATTCACTTGCTCATCGGCAAGTAACATATTACTTTTATATTTAATGGGATTTTAATTACCGTGACGACAGGATTGAAGCTGTCACTGTTTCGAAGCGCAGGAACGAGCGAGCCGCGTTTCGAGAGAGTTATATATCCCAGGCTCGTTTAAATAAAAAAGATGAAAGCGCTCAACATGCAAATCAGACTATCCGTTTTGTTAATGCAAATATGTAAATGCACGGCCCGTCGTTGTTTACAGCGCTCACCTGCATTCTCCGCGAACGACGGAGAGAAAAATCGGGTGGAACGATGACGCGCGCGCGAGAGAGAGAGATCGTGAGAGATCGAATAATCGAGTCTTCTCCCACTGTACACTTTTCTTTGTTGCGGTATAACTGTAAAGGCTTTCCGTAAATTCATACGATGTAAACCGTCATACGATGTAACGCGGCTCTCAAGACAATTCAATTTCACGGTTTTTTTTTTTTTTTTTTTTTTTTTTTTTTTTTTTTTTTTTTAAATTATTACGCGTACAAGCAAGTAGACTGATGAATATTAAAAGTTCAAAGGTTCAAACAACACACATATCAAATTGTATTAAAATATTATGGATATTATTATTTAAATTTTTATAAAATCAATTCAACGGTGCGCAATAACATGATATAAATATAACTTGAGATTAGCAGAACATCTACAGACTTTTGAAACTTTATAAAAATACAAAATAGAATGGACGCGAAGGAGAACAATGCGTTTTTCAAAAGTCTTGAATTTATGCGAAAAGAATAGAAAATAGAAGATAAAATTCCTTTTTACGCATACCGTGCATTCTAGGAACACCTGTCTTGAAATATCCAATATTTGTTGTATACTTAAATACGTTTTATAATAAAGCATCTGGAGAGACTAGGGCTCGACAACAACACGCGTCCAATGGCGTCACGCGGTTTTCAAAGTGCTCTTAGAAATATAAGAAATACAATGGAACGGTTGAAAGTAACACATATATGGATAAGGGAGAGACAGAGAGAAAGAGAGAGAAAGAGAGAGAAAGAGAGAGAAAGAGAGAGAAAGAGAAAGGGGGAAGAAAGAGACAGAGAGAGAGAGAGAGACAAAGTCTTTTTTTGATAAATATAAAAGTTATCTCTCGAGGGATCGTACCGGCGAGATCTATTTTTCTTTCGCCGCGAAAGTTCGTGGTATTCTTACACAACGAAAAGAGGACAGTAATCCACGATTTCCGATGGTTGGAGAGACACCGGCAAGCTTTCCAAGAGGGTTCTCCAAGGCGGGAAGGAGCTAAAGATACCAAAATTGCGGAAGCCCCGCTGATGCTTCGATGGCATTAAACTTTCATACATTGACATGGTACAGACATTAACAAATTTGAACAAGTTTTATACCATACATTCTAACATACAATAAATTCAAAATAAGTTTTTCTTCTTCTCTACTTTAATTTGATATGTGCAAAATTATAGAAAATTGCATAACAATTAAAATTTTACTACATTAAAATGTACCTATACTTTTATAATACTAGATTTAATATAATAAAAAAAATGTGTTATTCGTCAATTGATTAAAGTTACTTAATTTTGCTACATTCTTTTTAATTATTTGTTCTTTACAAAATTCTATAATTGCGGAAAGAAAAGAATTTCTTGTTTAATTTACATTTGTTTGTACTCTTTACTTTTTATTTTTACTTGATAAAATATTAATAAAAGTTAATTTTTATTAAGATAATGGTCTCAATTGTAGGTGTGGTCATCAATTAAAATAACTTTTATTTATGCAAATTTATTTAAGCAAATGTTCGAAGACATTATTTATATTTATAGAAGCGACAAATGTCATAATTTCAAAGAAAAATAATTGTGCGTTCCATTTTAATTTTCCATATTTATTGATTATAAATAATGGAAGAATATTTACACAAATGTTTATGCATATGTTTCAATTATAGATTGGCATATTTTTCCTATTTTTGTTTTTAAAATTAAAATTATTTTTGTATTCTATATATATTAATAATATTCAAACATACACTGTTTTAAATCACAAAATTTATTTTAAAAAATTTAATAATTTTTTAAATTCTGATTAACTATAAGCGACTTTTTTCCATGACACCCAGTTTTTGTTTTTAAAGACAACTAAAAGTTTGCGCAACAATGCATAAAGATAAGAGATGCATATCGCATAAGCAGCTTTTCGCCTTTGTTATCTATCAAATGTTTTTGTTTCTATCTTTTTCTAAAGTCTCCCTCTCATCGGTCTCAACCGCTCCTATTTTCACGTTCCTTCCGTAAAAAGCTATCCTGGCTTGCTTTAAAGAGCCGGAAGGTGCAAAGTAAACCAGTACTTGGCGGTTTAAGAGGCCGTAAGAAGACAAGGTAACGTTTAAAATTTCGAGAGCCACGAGCTGCTACGCCACTTCACGTCTTTTCCGATACGCCATTCTTCTCAATTCACCTTTCTTACCGCCTACTATTTTCGTGAAACTTTTACATTTTTTTTTACTCTTTATAATTAGAAGAGGACGAGACGAATATATATATATATATACGTAAGAACGAAACATATGAAAGAAAATGAAAGAATCGCACTTCACGACATTATAAAAACAAATCTTCAAAGAAAAGTACTTGAGAGGGATACGCATATAGACGAGATTTCAAGATGGACTGAGGTTCTTGTTCGAAATCGAATAAAAGCTTCTTGCGGATTACATATGTTCTTCTTCGTCGGTTTCACGAAACGCCATATGTGTTTTCGCAAAACGGACTAATCCTTGTCCCTTTCATAGGGGTAAATCCACATCCCGTTATAAATATGTGGGGAAGGACAAAAAAATAAAAAAAAAAAAAAAAAAATGTATCATACATATGTTCGCGTGTATAAATCCATACATAGAAATGTAAACAAAAAATTTATTTGTATAAAAAAAAAAAAAATCCGTCAACAATCTATTTGTTTAATAATAAAAGTGCGTGTGGTAGGGGTGTTTGTAAGGTTTTAACAATTTTACAATACTAGATTGTTAAAAGATTACGTTTAATGCACAACACAGACGCACAGAGTTGTCGATGACGCTTGATATAAAAACCACGATTAAACTCAGTATCAACTTTTAAACAAATCTCTTTGAAATATCACTTTGCTAATTTTTATCTTTCTTTCAAATAACAAATATACGCAGGTCAATACTAAATCATTTTGTATGAAAAATATTCCGTTCCGTATTCGAAGAAACATGCAAACGATAATAACAATAAAATGTAGAATGTCAAATAAGTCGCATATACATTATAAACAAAGCCTTTCTTCAATTTTTATATAGAGCCGTGCGGAAAGGGTGGGGGAACCGCTTTTAATTGACGACCGTGCGCCTCTGTGAAGATTCTATTGCAAAAATGTCGAAGAAGTAATCAACTATGCGAGGCGAGTGAGACGCTTTTTATCGCACAATTTATTCAAGCACCGTATTGACCGATTTGACGTAGGCCGCGGCAACGGCGGAAACGTATCGACGAAGCGTCAACGTCGTTGTTTAGGATATATACACAAACGTTGTCCGGTATCAATTTGTAGAGGAGCCCCGACTGTTCGGGGGTATATATATTTCGACGTAATAGAGCGCGCATAGGCGAGGCAAAAGCCGAGGCAAACAAGTTACAGAGCGCGAGTTACGAATTTCGTATATGTCGGAAACCGGGCGCACGCTGCTGGGACGCGCCGCAATCGCAAAGTAGTTTAATTGGATTTTCAGTGAGATTAAAGCGAACGCGAGCGCGACTCTGGGCTACGATCGCGATAGTCGCAATACGGCGTATAGCTTCGTCCAGCATCGCTGACATAATAACTTTTTAACGTCACGAACAATTCCACATTTCTACACTTAACTTTAATAATTTTCCTCCGGGGCGTTACTGTTTTTCTTAAAATAAGCTCGAAACTCGTCGTAATCGATAAGAATTGGCTTCGACATCAATAAAATTGGTAACGATAAAGCTACGCTGACAAAGTATACGTCGTATAGCTCTTGATTCTTGATAACGATAAAGCGCTTGATAAAGTGTATCATACGGCTGAATTTTTGATAAAACGATATAAATAAATAATGCGTGTGATAAAACGGTGAAGATAACATAAAATTGAATTGCTAAAGTAGAATTCGCGTTACATTTTTGTTATTAAGTGATATCAAGCGTAGAAATTTTGGCAATTTTCTTTAGATTACCGTTTAATTCCTGACACTTGTACATTCCTTGATAATTACTTAGATTTTTATTTATTTTAACTTATTCGTAAGCGACAATATGTTTATAAAACAAAATAAATTTTATAAAATCAAAGAAACAAAAACTTGAAAAAAAAAAAATTTTAAATCACCGCGAGAAGTTAAAGTTATAATGTAATTGTAATATTTAGCAACTGTATTTACTGCGGCTAATAATTGTTATATAAAAATATTTATCTCAATAAATACATACATACATACATATTCAATATACATGTGTGCCTCTCCGTAACTGTTGTGTGAAATATTTTTTTAGGTCGCATCATCAGCATGGCAGCAGATATGCAAGTCCGTAGTCGTATTCAAAACTGAATTGGACGCGAGTTAATGTGGGCGAACGCATATAAACTTGATTAACGTGTGATTGCTCTTGCCTCGGGCCGAAGTCATAAATAACCGTCGAAACGACACGAAGTAGGTCGTTTGCGATCTCCGTCCGCGGAAAACCGCGATTTGTCGGATTCCATGCCGGTGAGTTTTAACGGTCCTACCAGAATTAGACATTGCGAATAAAATACTATAACATAGCGATACGCCGAAGATAGATCAATCTTAAATCAAAATAATGTTTGTAAGACATCAAGTCCATTAATGTTACTTTTTATCTTAAGATATATTTTAATGTAGCTTAAGTCGTACACATATATATGTAATACAAAATAAAAACAAAAATATAACAGAAAAAGAGAGAGAGAGAGAGAGAGAGAGAGAGAGAGAGAGAGAGATGTAATTAATATATGTAAAACATAACTAATTATTTTTAAAAAGCTCTCTTAATGTATATAACGAAATATAATGAAATTGTTGCGACTAAAATATCAGTTTCCTGAAGTTAAGTCTTTAAAAGCTCGACCTAGCCTTGTCGAAGCTAATTGAAGGCAGACATTTTGTACATTAAGAAGCTTATGCCAAATTTACGATCGATTAAATATTATCAATATAAAAGAACGAGAACGGTGGTTGCTTTCCAGGCCGGAAAGAATTAAGAAGCTTTTTAGAAAGCTTGAAGCCATTAACGCATTTCGTAACAGTCATAAATTATATTCAAGTAATAGCTAATGCAAATGTTCTTTACTTAGAAAGGAACCATTATCTTGATTTAAATGAATATATAGATAAGTCGATTTGTAAAAGCAGTTTCTATGTGACTATTATTGATGCGCGCTAATTATTTTCTGGCACGATAAATTCTTATTCTCTGAAATCGACCTGTATTTTATTTAATTATGTATGTACATATGTCCTTCATAATCGTCGTGTGAAAAAAATTATTCGTAATCATATATTTTCAATACGTAATTTATTATTATTGTATTAGGTATATATTGTTATATTAGAAAATATTCTTCTTAAAGAAAACGCAAAATAAAACATTTTCACGGAACTTACAATTTTTTTTATTCGCAATGACAATTACAGTGGTGACGCTCAGTGTCGAGAACAGCTGATTGGGAATCGATGGATACGAACTTCAATTTTATTCAACATTATAAGATATATTTATCTTGTATTTTTTTGGGGTTTCCTGTGAAAACTTATAAAAGGATGGAGATTCAGTGCGTAAAGCACTCGAATTAAAAGTGGAAAAAATGAATTAAGCGCATAATTAATGTAGTTTAATAATGAGTTAAAGTATATATTTAGTATATATTTATATGTATATATTTAGTATTAATAATGTTGATACAGCAGTAAAAACGTTCGCTTGCAAGATTACGTTTTTGTTCGTCAATCGCTCGAAATCTTCTGTCTGCTCTTTTTAATGACTGATAAAATCAAATTTCCACTATCCGCGACCTCTTCAATTTTTACATATTTTTCGAATATATGTACAGTAAAATATATGTATAGTAAAAATATATGTACAGTAAATAATAAGTTTAAATAAATAAATTAATAGATATCTATACATGGTGTACATAAAATATTTCTGCATTGCTCGATTAAGAGTTGTAATAAAACTAAAGATCCTCTGCTATATAGCAAAAAGGCATAGCTGAAAATTAAAAGCTATTGTCCGGTGATGTCTTCAAAAAAGTGACAGTTAGTACAACATATATGAAAGATATGCAAACTATCAAAATGTGCTATTTCCTTTTCACTCACGAAGTAAGCATAAAGAAGGAATCAATCAACATCGCGAAGAAATGATAATTATTATAATTTTGATATAATCAAGTATCGATTTAACATGCTCTTATTAAAAGCCGATTTTTATATTTTCGTATGTTTATCGACAAGGAATTAAATATGTGAAATATCAAATATTCAAATCTCACTCATTTTGTATTTTTTACAATTATTATTAAATACTGTACAATAAATGTCAAAAATCTGTTAAATATTTTTATTTGTTAAAAGAAGTATTATTAGCATATAATAGTAAAATTATTTTCCAAACAAAAATAAAATCAAAATTTAATCAATAATTTGCTAATTATTTGCCAATTATTTGCTATATGCTGATTTATTTTTATTTTATATCTCTGATTATAGAAAATTTCTGGGAAAACTAATTAATATTGACAAATTAAATTGACCAAAAATTGGTTAATAATTGCATATATTGTCTATTTTTGCTGTTATTATCTAATTACTATCTAATTAAATTACTATCAAAATAAAGTGCCCAGTGCACAAGCATCATCCAAACTGGATAAAACATAAGCGATGAATCGATCAAATATTAATGTATAAAATTTCTCGCAAATTACTGATTATATTAATTTATATCTCTTTTGAGGTTGTTTTATAAAGAATTTTTACATAATGTACGTATATGAATGATTATATGATACCCTATGATATGCGTAAACAAGTAACGAAAATTTACACATATGTTGAATATATTACTCACCATCAAATGAAGTAAAAAGTATTAGTATAGTAAAAAAAATTTTTTTAAAGAAAATTTTAAAAGTTAAAATTATTTCTATAAAGAAACAAAACTTTCGGAACAGTTGACTCATCGTTAGTGCGTGACAAGTAGTAAAAATATTGCGTTGGCACTAATTTGTGTAATGATATTTGCAACAATCTGTAATATTTAAAGTTCAAATATTATGATTTTATATTTAAAGGTGTCAAATTGTCGTTACAAGCGGAGAATAGCCCGTTCCAGGAACGTAGCTTTCTGCGGATCAGCATAAGTTAAGTCACTTTAGGGCACTCCGAAAGAGGCCGGAACAAGAACAGGTTAGTACTACTAGCCTCCAAGGTACCATTTACGAGACATCTTAGAGCGACCCAAAATCCATGGAAACGTGTCCCCTGTCAGTTCGCAGATAGTAACACATTGCAAAAGCATCGTAACATTCACCCCAATTTTCTCTCTCGAGCAGAAATCTCGATCACACGTGAGAAAAAAAAATGGAAACAAAACGATACTAAAAGTGTCATGAGATCATTTGGCAATTATTTATTAACAAATACCTTACTTAAAGTTAAATTTTTATTTTTATACTTATTGTGTTTTGAACGGTACTAAAAAGTTACAATTGCATTTATGTGACAGGTGTAATAAAAATATGTCAAATTTATCATTTAATTATTTCTTTCGTATGCTATGATATTTTGCTCGAAAGATAAAATAAAAGGTACACGTCAAATTTCATACGTTTGCTTTTCCCGAATAAAAATTTGATTTGCACCGCGAACGGTGAGGAAAGTTCAGGAAGCAATTCCTCAAGAGAATTTCTTCTTTCTAAAGAAAAACTACTGAACTTTGCACTTTACTGGTTTTCCATACATCGACAATAGATATTTCCTGTCAAAGCGTTTCCTGTCGAAATAATCAGAAAGTGTCTATAAAGGTTCTGCGAATCAACGACTATTTGTAATATGATTTTTAATATGATTTTTCTGATTAAAGACTGAAGTGAGACTGTTCGTCGAAAAGAAGATAGGAAGGAAGATCTTTTGGCGTAGAAAATTGATAGCAAATGAAGATTCACTCACGGTGAAAATGCTTTCAAAGAACTTCTTGGTTAATAAAGACGCCTATTCTTATCGATGCTTTAGAGCAAAACGGCAGTGCATACCATGAAGGTGCACCAATTAATCTTCTAAAAGCAATCAATGATCCTTCCTACCAGTAACCGTACTTCGATGTAAATTTGTACTTAAAAAACTTCTATCGGAATATAATCGGAAAGGAAGGTTTTTCATAATATCTGCAGAGCGACTTTGACACCCTAAGATTCGCACAAAGAGACGCATATAGGAAGCAAGGATGAGAGCAGAAGGACGAGGGCGGAAGTAATGAGAGGAAAAAAAGGAGGAAACGAACGAACGAACGGATTCCTGCGGAATTACTCGCCGAGGCGACCTACGATCTGTCACCGGAATGATTTGATAAAGTAGTCTACGACAAAATGCATCCTACTCCCCCTTCTGTGATCCGGTTCTCTAAAGAAAGAATCGTGCCTTTTTGCAATTTAAATAATCGTAGAAAAACTTGAGCGTACGTATGAGATCTTATATGTAAGAAAAAGTGTCGCCGCTCATATCAAAAGCATATCATTTATTTTGCGAACAGTGCGAAGTGGCTAAGCAGCACTGATTTCTGTTTTTCGTGCTTTAAAAATTTAAATTGCAGATGCTCTTTAATTTCTTATTATTAAAATGATCATCGAGTATATAACCTTTCTCTTTGATCCTTCTGTCCAATAGAGAATGCTCTGTCAGCAACAAATTACAAATATTTAAGACGATTTAGTTAAGTACCAATAAATTACAGCGATTATTTTAGCAATTATTTTGGGGCTCGTGTCTTTTTATAGAAAATATTGTGAGCTCGAAAACGAAAGCTCATAATGAACGCGAACTGATGCGCATAGTTTTATAAAATAATAATATGTCGACTACGCATACATATTACACCAAAGTGTAATATGTCACTTACGCATATATAATTTAATATGAAAATTTATATATTACAATTATTGACGATTTCCTTTATAAATTGGAGAAGAAAATTGAAAATACCAGCTAATGAACTCTCATTTACTGTTTGAGAACGGATATATATATATATATATATATATATATATATATATATATATTGGTGATGCAAAATAATGCATCAATATAACATTGAAGTTGTAGATTGCGGTGCATTAGATACTATTTACATTTCCTTTCGACGGATCCCGGCGCCTGATTATTGTATCGTAATTAGTGAAGTAGAAACGCCTGGACGTGGGAGTATATATATATATATATATATATATAAGCAAACCGAGGATAATTAATTACGCGGCTTAACAGTGGCGTTTAAGTTAATGCCCCGGACTGTGTGCTTACTGCCGAGTTTCCGGGCAAACTAAATTTAATATCGTGCCTATTACAATCTACCGGATTATATTTCGGTATGTGGACGGCGCCTCCATAGATAGATAGGGAACTGCATGCATATTTGAGCGTGTGTGCGTGTGTACGCGCAAACGTCTGCGTTACGCCCCCGGACCCGGGCAGCGGATGTGGCCAGAATTCCGGTCCGGAAGGGCGGTTTAAGAACATTGTTTCGGTTGCCCTCGTTATACCCCCCCCCCCCCCCACCCCCATCGCGTCAACTTTCGTTTTACTAATTATTCTCTCCCAAATAAGAGCGCCCGAAAAGCATGGACGTTGCGCACGCCGTGAGTTTGCTCAACTTTTGTAGCGGCCTTCGGTAATTACGTATTATGAAGCAGCGGATGCCAATGTTCCACGCATCCCCCTCTCTTTCTTTTTTTTTTTTTAAACAATATACAGTAGCGCCATATACAATGCGCTTTAATTAACTAAATGCGTTTTCATAGACAATACTTAAAACAAAGAGTATAGAGAGAAGAATACTTTGAAGAAATTTTTTTTTTTTTTTTTTTTAAATCATCACTATAAGCTACATTTTATATTTTATCCTTAAGATTCAATAATAATAATAATAATAATAATAATAATAATAAAAACAAATAAGAATCATCTCATTCTGATGAAAGAAAGAAAATTTTGTAATTAAATGTACAATTACAATAAATAAAAAAAGTAAATATTTTGACTCAAAAATTACAATCTTCTTTAGTATATAAATTGGAAATATTGAATTAATAAGGAGTATAATAATAAGTTACATCGAGTAAATAAATTGTTTTAAAATGTGTAAGATGCACGATGAAAATTTGGAAATGCATGGCCAAAAGAAAGTGATATGACATTCTAAATGAAATTACCTAATTGTAATAATTACTGTTTTGAATACTGCATTATAATAATGCTTAAGACAAGACATAATGTAAAATAGGACCCGATGCTTTTTTTGGTGAAATGAAAGTATTTAAAAGTTTTTTAAAAAATTGATTTTAAAGATTGATTGGAAAATATGAATTGATTTTTCTTCCGCTTTCTTATCATTATTCTTTTCATTACACTCGCGATAATTATCGCAGGAGGTAAATCGTGGAGCATAAACACGATTTATAGCTCGTTACGAAGAACGTGTTGGAGAGTTAGGTTACCATCGCCTTTCGTTCTTTCCCGTTTGCGAGCTAGCCGTTTTCTTTGGTCCCTTTGCAAACGCCGCGGCGAGAATTACGACCTGGTTCTAACAGAACTTTCGCCTCCAATTCGAACGACAAAGTATCTGTCTTTCTCTTTCCCTTTTCCGAACTACTCGTCGTTTCCAACCCCTTCGCGTATCCTTTCCTCCTTCACAGCTCTATCCTTTTCCTACTATTAACAGCCGAGGAAAAGGAACTTAATCCCAGCCAGCTGGCCAGTAGCGTATCTCGATGTCGACTGTTACGAAGCCCCGAGGGATGAAAATGTTTTTAAAACGTTTTCCATTCGCGATTAACTAATTCCCAACGCAATTTTCCTTTACTGACATGTCGTTAATTAGCATTGAACTCTCTCTCTCTCTCTCTCTCTCTCTCTCTCTCTCTCTCTCTCTCTCTCTCTCTCTCTCTCTTCTCCCGCAACGTCATATTTAATTTTATCTGTGTTGTACGTAATGCCAAGTACCGATAATTTCTACCTTACAGAGCTTTATTCGCACATTTTTGAAATTTACTTTATCGCGATGGCGTCGTAAGAGCCATTTGAATCAAACTTAATTGACGTCAGTCGCAAAATATATAGCCGACATTTAATTCTCTATTTTCTTTTTTTCTACATTACGATGCAAGAAATAATTCAGAGATGAAAGTCGGTAATAGTCGATATCGGTTAATTAAGAGTTACATTAATATCAGTTAGATCTCTTCCTAATTGACTAAATCCTCTTCCCTTTCGTCTATAATTGAAGTTATGATATAGATCAGATCGCTAGCCGGAATTAATTAACTAAGCCGATTGCTGCAATTCATTCCAACTTCGATTTCGTCCAGCCTGGACTTGGGGTGTACTCAGCCGTGCTCTAATGAGTCCGTTATAGTCTGCGAATACTGACATTCGCGGGGGACTTGAGGAAATCCTGCGTTTGTGGCTGCCTTGGTGGCAGAGAGAAACGTGGTTCTTTGAGGAAGCCTTACCGAACCGAAGCCATTGAATACGATGCGATTTCTTCGAACAAAATAGCTGTTGCAACGGGCTTCCGATCATCCAGTCGACAATTATTACACGTCCGTTGATCATATCGTGAGGATTACATTCGCGAGGGGGGCCAACCCCCCGAAAAATTCACTAGCGCCAGTTAAACCACAGTTACAAAGTAAATCGAATGGTATTCGCTATTCTTTCTCTCTGTCTGATGCGAGAATACAGGACAATACGCGAGGTAGGATGGGTGAGGAAAGGGTTGGCGGCTGCAACATGGAGGTGTGCCGATGGGGGTTTGAGGCAGACGCTGGATGTGTCGGCAGCAGCTGTGAAATGTTTATGAAGGCCCGACTAATTTATCACACTTGCACACAACAAAGTCTGTGCACGCGTGCCGACTTTATCACACTTGCCGATACGCGAATCGCGACCGCCATCGGCTATTACAATCGATACACCGTCGAATCGAACGAGTAAGCGCACCTATGAACTCGAGAAAGAAATTCATAGGCATTGGGGAAAGGTTAATTTGGTAAAAAAAAAAAAAGGTCGAGATAACTTTGTTAATTAATTTGTCATAAGGTTGAAAATTGCCCGGCAAAATTATGAACCGAAGAGACTTATGGTCATATTTCACACTTCTGACAAGTTGAAATTTGGCTTCGTGACCTCGTTCGTAAATTCTTGTTGCGTCCAAGAAACTTTACCGAGTCAACTTTATTTCATTCTAATATATTAAATATATAATTGTCAAATGTTAATAAGTGAATTTAAAAATAATCATTGGTATACAATTTAAAATTTTTAAATTTTTGTCGAGATTTGTTCTCATTATTTTCCGATTATATAAAAGTTATATATAATACATGCAAGTCTGGAAAGTAAAGCGTAAAAAAAGTTTCAGTTGAAAATATCTTTAAAAATCACTTTAAAATCGATTCAAATCAATTTAATATAATTGTTAATTTTTAACTACTGATAATCCCTTTTTATTAAAAGACTTTAATAGAAGTCTCTTATGATATTTTTTATTTTACACAACAAGTGGTAACAAAGTATTTATTATATATCTTTCATATCTCTAAATTAAGTTACCAGTTCAAGTGGAGAATCTAAAATCGTGTGATCCAACCGATGATATATCGTCAAGTTTATATCAGCTATTTTTTACAGGAGGCAGGATGAAAGATTATCACGATTTGCCGTAAAATGGTTGCAACGCCCAAGGGCCACCGAGCAAAGCGGCAAGTTTTGAACAAACGATCATTCGAGAAGACCGATAGCATCGATTCTAGAATGGTGCTAGCACTGCTAGTAAAATATTATAAAGTTAATAAAATAATTTATAAGTATTTGAAAAATGTTACGCTAATTGGGATTAGTTAGTTATCACCAACCAATTTGTCACTTTTAAATAATCTTATATAAAAATTATAGTTGTATAGATAAAATTTCTATTAAAAAATAATTTAAAAATTTTTATGTTATATTTTATATTATAACATTAACTCCTTAATGATAGAGTACAAATTGAATACACATTTTGACTGCAGAAAAAATATATTTTATATGTTTAAGCAATGCTTTGTAAATGTTTTCTTTATAGACAACATTCATGACTTTCCGTTATTTTTTTATTTAATGTTAATAGGCACAATATGCAAAGCTAAATTCGTATCAACCAAACGAGTACAAATAAACAATTTTCCTCAACAAACACGCTGCTTACATTAACGACGTCATTTACATTTATTTGTTCACTTGTGTGTTTAATTTCCGTGCATTTTCTTGGTATAAATTCTTGATACAAAACATTTTTCATCTGAATATCAAATCATCTTGAATATCAATATGATTTTTACAGGACTAACAAATATCAAGCAAAAAAATATTTAGGAAATAGTTACGTTAATGCGATATGTAGAAACGATGACACACGCTCGATATCATTCCCTCGATTTGTAGCAGCCTGATGAAAAAGGGACGGAGGGGGGGGGGGGAGAGGACCCGCTGACAAAAGTAGGCTGTCGTTCGTTCGTCCGTCGCGAAGGTGCTTGATGGACGCCTTCTACGTGGGCGTGTACACCGTTGCACGGGCGGGTTACATCGAGATCGAGATGTTCTTCGAAAGCATTTGTGCCTTCCCACAGGTATCAAGGGATATACAGGGGGAGTGACAAGGGACCGGAACAATAGGAACCCCGTATGATCCACGTACGTCCGTCCGCCGTACGTGCACCTATTCGCCACACACAATGCATTTACGAATGGCGATCCGGTTCAGCGGTCGCTTTTAAACCATATGTAGCCGAATAACAGGCTTACCAATATAGAACCGAGGGGGGTTGCCCCGAGACTAGGAAGTGTCGCAAACTTTACCCCCTCCCCCTCCCCCTCCCCTCCCCCCCGCCTCCCGCGTTAACGGAGAAATTTTCGTGTTGAATGCGGAACAAATTTCTCCGCATCGAAAATGAAACTTTTTTAGTCAACCGTTGAGCAAGCGATAATTTCTGCACGCTAAAGTGTTTTTTTTTTTTTATAAAATTTTACAAAGATAATTAACGAATACGCGGAAGGTGTGACATCGCCGCGAATGTCTTGCTTTTTATTATTGTCTTCGCAATATTTTGTAAAAAAAAAAAAAAAAAATGAAAAGTAAATTAGATAAAGGATTAATTTACATGAAACATTGGTACGTAAACATTAGTTAACGTTAAGAGCTTTTCGCTATTATTTTTAACTATTTTCAATTTAATAATACTTTTTGTTTCGTATCATCGCGTTACTTTCCTTGACAAGATCATTCACAAGAAAATGTACTTATCGTAATCAGCTGACAAAAGCCGATACTAAAAATTGTATCGCAAAGCGATCGAAGCATCTTACTAGGTACTTCGAGCTACACAATTGTCAGCCAATGGAGCTAGCTAAGACAGTATCAGTTGATTATTTGAGAATGAACAGTATACCAAAATACCAAGTGTAGGTGTAAATATAAATCTTAATAAACACACACTCGGCGAGAGGATAACCGTATAATCGTATTTTACACTAACCGAATCTACACACCCGAATCGCACCTTTGAAACATGCATAGCGTTAACCGCATTTCGCCGGACGCTCAATAATGTAGGTTGATTACCCTAAATAATGCAGCATTATCATTCGATCCGTCCCGTAATCATCCGATTAATCAATTATTAAATGCCAGCCAGATAGTAAATGTTGCCGGCCGCGTATTCACGTGGGAGCGTGGGTCCGTGGCGTTCGATCGTCGTGCGAAGCGTTTATCTAGTTTTGCAATTCGTCACTCGACGCAACGTCACGCCCGCCATTTTCGGCGCACGGAGATGATTTTCGCGAAAATGAGCACGATACATGGCGGCTCTCTGCCGTTTACATTAATATTTCGCCATTGTGAGGCGGCATCGACGAGACCCGCGTCCAGTTTCAACCGAACGTTAAAGAGCAAATTAACGTTAAATCTGACAAATAGCCCGCGAAATCCGCTGACACGTGATTTCGAGCACATGTCGGACTACTTCCGATTCCGATGACTAGCAGCGATAAACTAAAATAGTTCGCTCGAAACTGACCGGTTGTTCGCTTAAGGAACACACGTTTATTCCGGTTGTGCTGTGATTTATTGGCGAAAATTTGGTTACGCAAATGAATGATTGTCCGTGTTGATTAATTTCCTCTGAAATATATGGGAAACAAATATCACACCGCAGACTGTGTGTTATATTAAATTTTACGTTGACAAATCACGTGAAAAAATTAAATATTATACGATTGCCCTTCTTCGAGAATTCTGTTGCGTAAAAAGAGATTTAAGAGGTAAAAGTTGTCTTTAATTTTTGCAAATAATAAATATAAATCTAAAATTTAAATTCAAAATTTATACATATATTTATAAACTATAATACGATATATCTTTGCACTTTGTATATCTCAATATTATACTTGAGAGATAGTTTTAGATATAACGTCGAAACGTCGAGATCTCAGAAAACTCGGATCATTTCTAAGAATAAAAGGAAACAAGTGTAACTTACGGATTTCGCGTATGCTTTTCGAGGCGACGAGCTATCCTAAAGTGCGGAAATTGAGAAATATATGCAAAGTTTGTCGATATGACTGCACAAATAATACATCAGATGCTAAAGCTCGCGGCAACTGAAATAAAGTATGATTTAAAAACATATGATATATCAAGAAATGTAACAGAGGTCGTCAACTTTATGCATAACAAAATTCATGGATAATCACGAGACGCTCTATTAATGCAAAATAAATACGGAGCTCACATTTTCATATATTCTAACGAGATTCACATCAATTAAGTTCTAAAGTTCTCTTCTCTTTCTTCGGGACATCTTTTAAATATCTCTGAGACGTATCGCAGACATCTTCCAGACGTCCTTTGGACAATTTTACATTTATTGTATATGTTATTTTTACAAACGTAGACGTTAACTTTAACTTATTTTTTTATCCTTTCCTAATTCTAAAAATTTCAATTTGATATTTTTATTTTGTACCACATATTTTCTTTCATAATGTCTCCTCTTTCGATGGTTTATATTTTGTTATTTATATCTCTAAAAATTTTTCGTATAGAAATATCCCGGACTCATCACATATTTCTCATAAAAAATTTAATTTCACAATCAGGCTACATTATAAACTATCTATTTTATTGGATATAATAGATTTGATATCAAAGCGTGATAAAAAATTATAAAATGTGCATAAATTTTATTTAAATAGCCCCAACTTTTTAATATCAGTATTATTTTAGTAAATTAAAAGTAAAGTACTTTAGTAATTTTTAGTAATTTAAAATAAATTTAAACATTACTGTTATTTTTAATATTTTTTTTTTCAAACAACATGAGGCACGCGATGCTATTTTTTTTTTACATTTTTGTAAAAGAAGTTTTTGTAATTTTATACTAATATCACGCGTATATTTTAATTTCATCGCAATTGTTTTATTATTATAATTCTCTGCTCGAAATGTTTGATAACAATCAAGATAAACCCTCTTCAGAAACAATTACGTTTACTTGGCTTTATCACTTTTAACAGATTTCCGCAGATAAACTTTTTCCGTCTTAAATAATGCGCAAGCTAATTATATATTTTTTTTTTATTTTTCCACAGAGAGACGCGTGTGCAATTTCAAAATTGCACGAATTAAAAACATAGCGAGCGTTCGAGCAACGTGCCATGTTGTTTCCGGCGAAAATCGATATAACAACTCTTTTTTTTCCCCCTCTTTCTGGAATCGTGCACTATCATAGGAGGCACAATGAAGCGATTACAGAGCCGTGTCTATGGACACTGGCGAAGCGTGAGCGCGATCAAAAACTGAGCGTGCGTTTATGTAAAAAGCTTTAACGTCAGCTCGTTCACGGTAGCTCGTTACACGTTAATCTTTCCGCAGTAAATACGCCTGCCTTTTTTTTTTTTTTTTTTTATTTTTTAGGCCATCCTGTTTCCCCTTCCGCTGCAAATCCCCTCCAGGCACCACTCGCTTGCCTCTTTATATCCGCGATATTAGCTACGCAGGTCGGTCGCATGGAAAAAAATGCTAATTTTCGTTGCAGACCTCACATCCTCCGATCCCCACCCTTTCCCCTCACCCTCTCACCGGTCCTCCGCGCTCTTTTGCTCACCCCCCTGGTGCCTGGTGTGGTGGCCGTGGACGATATTATGCCGCCTCTTTACAACAGACTATCTAATACACTTGTTCTCCTACCTGAATACTGAAAGAAGATAAGAGGGGGAGAGAGAGAGAGAGAGAAAGAGGGAGTCGAAAAGGAGACGCAACGATGGGAATGGTTTATAAATAACGCGAAGTGCCTTAATATCGAAAACAGCTCGGCCTTTCCGAAAAGCGATGACAAGGCATCCATTATGTGCGTGGCGCCAGATGCGCCCGTCTTATTACGTATGAATGAAATTGCCCTCGCGCTTTTGTAATACGCCAGTAACGTAAAAGCGGAAGTCTCGGCGATTCAATTTTTAAAATTCCATTTCGTTTTGCTATAGATGCATACGTGATGTAGAAATGTGTGCGTGGCCACGCCGCGGGAGCGCAGCTCGAGCGAGGCTCGAGGAAAAAAAAACGCGGTAACGTCGGCCTCAAAGGCCGAATATTTAAGAAATCGTCCGCATCTCCAATTATACGTGCATCATTGCCAACATTATTCTATATTCCGTGCTTTTCGCGTTACCAAATTATAACATGCCAGCTTATACCAATTGTCGACATTAAATTAATAACCGTTGTAATCATCGATTAAAACTTCAAAGTCAATCAATTCAGAATGCCACAGATGCGATATTTACATGTAACTTGTTTACTCGACGAATCGCTTTTAATTATTAAACGGTGATGTATTATTTTTCTCTTTAATAATTTCAGAACACAATATTTTGCAATATTTACAGGTGCGCAAAAGTTGTACCTATTTACCCAAGGAATTTTCTTGTCTCTCTCTCTCTAACAAAACTCTCTCTCTCTCTCTCTCTCTCTCTCTCTCCCTCTCTCATTATTTCTAACTGCGAGGGCAACGAAGCAAAGCAAACTAACTTGGCGAGCGCGTTAACTATTGTAGACCTAAGCGAATTAACTAACTAAAGTCATTACGAGAACGAAGGACAAAAGTGTGAAGAGACAAGACTCGACGTCAATTGCAATCGAGCTTAAATTCGAGGCATCGTTTACTGGTTAAAAAAAAAAAAAAAAAAAAAAATTAGACCTTACTATAAATTTTAAAGACTGCAACTGCGGTTTTCATTCTTCATCGTTCTGCGGTGCACTCGGCAAATGAGCCTCTTAAATCTGTGTCGCGCTTCAAGATTTACGCCTTGCGTGTACGTCGTGCGAGTTAACTAATCACTCGTCGACAAACACGTGCGGGCACATTTTCCTGTGTGAAATAGTGCAACGCGATGATGCATCATCGAATGGGAGGCGTTTTCTCCGCTTCGACTACTTGATGGTAGAAACAGATGCCTGGGCTCGATCTTTCATGTGTGTTTCGTGCGATAGTTGTGATAAAATGCGCGCGTATTTTCCCGTCAAAATATACGTAAATTAATTATCATATGATACGCAAAACATAGACGTGTACATATGTGTACGTGTATAGAGTGTCTCGTGTAATTCGTGAATCACCTCTCGTGTACAGATGGAGAGAGTTAATCGACCAGAAAAATCCTTTACTATTTTGCAAAATTATTCGAAGGTTGAAATTTAAATAATTTTGATGTTTTAATATTTAAATGAAATAAATGCAATGAAAATTTTATCAATTTTTTTTTTATATTTAGTTTAATGTAATAATGGCATTTTATTTATAAAATGCTTTTATGGTTTAATATAATAGCAATGTTTTTAAATTTTTATGGATTAAAAAGCTTAATTACTTTCTGTTAGAGAATAAATTTAGAGTAAATACATTGAATTAAAACTATATAAAAATATTAAAATTATCTTTCAAGATTTTGATTAAAATTTTATTTCCATTTTGTGATAGTAATGGAGTTATTAATTAATAAAAATTGCCGAATAAGCGCGTGTCCCATTGGCAAATGTAACGAGATACCATCATTCAGCGTTCAACGCGGCAAGGTGTTTAGATGCGATCTATAAATGATAGAGCATCGATTTATAGAGCATACTTCCGAAATTCATGTGATAATTTTACTAATAAAAACATTATATGATAATTTTATTAATTAATAACTTATTACTAATTGCGAAAATTGTAAGATAGTAGACAATCTTTTTACTCAATTTAACCCGCTCTATCTGCACGATCATTCGCATTTCCAAACATTTTTCGCCCATTCGCGAATTTATATAAATTAATAATTCTTTAATTATTGCGAAAATTACTGAATGATACAGAACTTTTTTTATTCAGTACAATATATTTATTTGCCCATTATGTAATATGATTATTCTGTAGATACAGAATTCTATATATACATAAAAAAGCTTGCACAATTACTTAGAGATTCTCTAATTTAAATAATCTTAATGTTAATATATAAAGTAAATTTAATAAAAATTCCATCAATTTTTTTATACAATTTATGTAATAATGGTACTTCATTTATTAAATGTTTTCATAGTTTGATATAGCAACGTTTTTAAATTTTTATATATTAAAAAGCTCAATTACCTTCATATTATTTATTTATTTGTTAAAGAATAAATTTGGGATAAACGTTTAATTAAGATACATAAAAGTATTAAAATTATTTTTCAAAATTCAGATTAAACTTTTACTTGTGTGTGTGCGCGCGCGCGCGCGCGCGCGCGTGTGTGACGCAGCATTAACTTAATTCCGGTTATAAATTGTATAAGAAATATTAATGAACGAAAGAATAGAAGTTTGCAAATAAACACGTCCTGCGTGCGGCACGAACCGCTCTTAGTACAGGCGTATAAATTCCCGGCGTTGAGAAGAAAGTTGTGGCGTGATCCGGTGTGATTTCTTTCGGCGGAAAGTTAACGTTCGCCGGAAATTACAAGCGACTTTATCCGATATATCACCACGACCGGCACCGCGGCATGCTTCGGGTAAATAATAAAAATACATTATTCAACTCCCCAACTTTATAACGAAGTGCCCCGAAGTTAGCGCGGCGTTTCGCTTTACTGCGACTCAGTCACTTTGCCTCTTTGTAAGCGACTTAACCAAGTTTTTGCAAACTATCCGTTGCCGCGTCGGCGTCACCATCCCTCCCCTTCCCTCCCCTCCCCTCCGCCTCGCGTCCTCTCGCGAAACGCCGCGAGTCGTTTCCCGCGCATTGCCTGCGCGAAATATATACCTTCTCGAGCTCATTTCTGCTTACCTGGCGTTGACGAGGAGATCCAAAGGGGTGAACGAAGAAGCCTCGGTCCGAATAATCCAATAGTTACGTATTCCACAGCTCGATGCACCACAATGTACACACGCGAACGCGAACAAAGAAGTCACGACGCGAGGAAGAATCAACAAATCCGTTACGCGCGCTCACTACTTGATTTATCGAACGCGAACAAAGAAATCGACGACGACGAAGCTCGTGAGATGCGTACGATCAAACTAAACGGTAACGAAGAAGCCTCGGTTCGAATAATCCGGTAGTTACGTGCTCCACCGCACAGCCAGACGCACCCCCGATGTATCACACACGCGCGAACGCGAACGCGGACAAAGAAATTACGACGCGAAGAATCACAAATCCGTTACGCGCGCTCGCCCACTTGACTTATCGAACGCGAACAAAGAAATCACGATGACGAAGCTTGTCGTGAGATGCGAATGATCAACTAAACGGGTAACGATCGGACACTGCAACAGAAAGAGAATCGCGGATTGAATTGCGAAAGTGAAAAGTAAAAGATAACGCTTTCCTTCCGTTAATACCGGTGATGCCGGGAACGGCACTCTGCATCATGGGAGCGTCGGTGGTGGGGAGGCAGCGGTGGGGCGGTGGTGGGGGGGGGGAGCGGCGCGAGCACGTATTGCGTGCTCGCGCTGCTCCCCACCACTGCCTCACCATAGACGCTGCCGTGATGCAGAGTGCCGTTTCTAGCATCACCGCTGTTAACGTGATTTGATCAATTTTACGCAACTGTCGATTGCGTTAAATTAAATGATTTTGTTAATCTATTCGAAATCTCTCTTTTAAATCAGATTTAATTGGGTTTCGTTAATATTTTTTTTTTCATTTTTATGAAAATAAAATATTTAAAATAAAATTAACATAGATTTTAAGATTCTAGAATAAATTTTTGTCTCTCTTTCTCTTTCTCTTTCCTGCAGTTTACATAAGCTGTTTTAATATTCTTTTTGGAGTTGTATTATAGATGATCAATTTAAATATAAAAATACTTTCAGTGCGACGCAACATAACGATGTGATTCAACCTAATACATAGTGCTTGATTTGATCTCGTATATAGTGTTTGATTCGATATCATTATCTATATGATAAAAGGAACAGCGCCGTCGTCTTGACCAATAAGCTACCGCCTAGCGGAATGATAAGAGCAAATTTAATAAAATCATTCCAGGCGGAGGAAGGGAGGAAAAAGAACATGCCAGAGCCTCTGTGTGTCTGATACTATTCGCAGCACTCGGAGAGGGACCTCTTCTTGAGATGAAACACGGCGGAAGAGAGAAAAGGCTGGTACACATCGAAGAGGGTCGACCGCCCTCTGTCCTGCCGTAAGGTGGCTAAATTTCGCGAAAATTCCACGAACGAAGATTGCAATAAGAGCCGGGGCAACTAGTGAATTTTTCATGCCGACGAGCCGAGGCAACGGCAAGAGGTAGCTACTGCTTGCAGCCGTGTATTTTTTATGTACATTCTATTTTTGCTTTCCTCTCCCCCACCTCCACCCCCTCTCCCGTACCTCCTCCCGATTCTTAGTTCCACATCCTTTCTTCCGCGTTCCATCCCCTTTACTCTTACACGCGTCTTCCTTCTTTTGCCTCCCCCGGATCCTCTTCTCTCAGCTACAAACTCGTCTGTCCTCTGCTGTCTTTCTCTCGCCCATGAAACTTGGACATTGAAGGCAAAGGAAATTTAATTTAGAGCGCCCGAGGAGGAAAAACGATGGAGAACCAGTGAGAGCCATAGAGATGCAAAAATAAAGTTGTAAGGTCAAGCCAAGTTCTTTTATAACCGGTTGATTAAATTGCGAAAGAATAATTCGAGAAGGAATGGCAGTGAATAGTCTTCGGCGCAAACGACGCAGACGGCACGCGGCCGTCTGCAGATCAGCGAAACTTTTCTAAACGAGCCTTTCCGCCTCGCTTCGTACCGGATAAACTCTTGTAATCGAAACAGTTTAACATTCCTAAGCATAATGAAATTTCGCAACAATAAATACGGAATAATAAGAATACAATACATTTTTAAGAATTTGCTTCGCTCTCGAATAACGTTGCCGTAAATTTTACTACGTCAAATTTATTTAACAAGTCAATCGAATTCTTCTAATCAAATTTCGTAATTTTACTTTCTCTCTCACAAATCTCGACATCTTGAGATAACATTAAAACATTTTTGTTGTAAAAATAATAAATATACAATTAGCTGCAGCATCTTGTTTAGCATAATAAAATAGAAAAAGTAGGAAAAAATTGCTCTTATTTTATATTATTGCATACGACAAGAAAATCGTAAATCCTTTGAATCACTTCAACTTTATGCACCGAGTCTTAAATAAATGAAATATCGACATCATTATAATACAGTACACAGACGTGGCACAAACAGGTGTTTAACAAACAGGATTGAAACGGCGAGCTGAAAGATATGTCAAAGAACATCACGGGGCAAAAGGATAGAATTGAAGGGAGATAGGATCCGTGAATATTTCAGACGTGCTAGGAAGACGCAGGGGAACGGGTGAAGAGAGGATATTTTTCGAGGCGCCTCCGTAATTGGCGAGTTGAATCATTGATTAGCCGGCAGGCAGACGGCTTATGCCAGGCCTCTGCCAACCCCTTATTTTCCCGTTCAACCGACTGCCACCCTACCAGTCGGTGGAATACGGAGGATAAGATCTAATGTAGCCTAAGATATTACTCTACCAGATTAAAACTCGCCGAGTGGCAGAAACGGCCGTCCTCGTAATAATGCAGAAATTTAATTAGTCCGCCGACAACGTGTTTTCACACTTTCGCCATTCCAACGCTTGGCCTCCTCGTGCCAAGCGCGAGTCCAATCGCGCAACGATTTCGTTAAATGATAATGAATCCGCTTGGCAAACATTGTTTTTATTCCTCATTGCATTGGCTATAATTAGAAGATTACTACACTGTTTTTTTTTTTTTTTTTTTTTCTTAAAGGTCTAAGAATTAAATTAGAAAATAAACATTTTTTTTTTAAAAAGCACAAATAATATAGTGTAAATTGACAATTACAGCATTTTACAAAGTATATTTGATTTCTCTAAAACGTGACGTAACACTTGCAATTTTCTTCGGCGAGCTAAATAAAAACGTTACGGAAAAGCAGTAAGCACATATTAACCAACGGACCCACGTAGCGACTGATGCATTAATCGACTTTTCGAGAAAGCTTACAGGGCAAAACGTCACGATGCTAACCTTGTAATCGCCCAGAGTACGATAACGAATTTGATAACGTTAAAATCCCGGAACTCGATAACCGCGTTATCCCAACGCGCGGTTCTTGCGGTCCCCAGTCGAGCCGCGAAAATATTATGTTACACCTCTGAGGAATCGGGGAAAAGTTTCGCGAGCGGCGGCGGCGGCGGTGGCGGCGAGCAAAATAAGATCCGGAAGAAAGTGGAGAGGCTGGTCGTGGCGTTCAAACGAGTTGCCAAGAAGTTTCATCGAAGAATGGAAACTCTGGTCGCCCATTGCCGAGCGGCGGGGTTCTACCAACCCTCTTCTCTCTCTCTCTCTCTCTCTCTCTCTCTCTCTCTCTCTCTTTCGACTTCATCCCTTCGTACAACCAACCGCAACCCTTCGCCTAGCGCAACAATCCGCAACGCCCCTTCGCGGCCCCCAATCGGACCGAAGTGCCACGAAATAAAACTTGTTTTCGACAGGCTGGGAATTTCATTTGCCTCGACTGTGCGTGTTCCCGCAACGCACCAAGGACACGTCCGAGTCGCGATTCAATCAGATCGATCGACCGTGTCTGATAGCGGATAAGGGAGAAATGTGTTGGAGAACAGCACCGACTGCTCTCTTGAGAAATTATTTTATTGAATTACGAGTGTAAGTGCGTAACGATTGGAGAGGGAGGGGGGGGGGGGTGGCCATCAACGGCCTTACAAAAGACTATCTTTATCATCCATGTATCGAATTGTGAACAAGTATTGTTCATAGAAATCGACAGTATGTTGATAAAATTATATCGTATTCAAGGATGAATTGAATTTTAAAATATTTTGTTACGTTTTAAATAATTTTATATTACTCATCGTATTAATAAATATCGCAAAATAAATGATGACAAAAGATGATAGTTACAAACAGAAATATTATACCCGTCGTTTGTTGCAAAAAGCTTTCAGAAAGGATTTAAAATCATTTCATACGGTAACGTTATTCTGAAAAGATTTCTGTAATATGTCATATAAAATGTTGTAACAATGTTGTGTTTTTGAAATTTTTCATATGTAATAAATTTGAAAGCAATTGCAGAATTGTTATTGAGGTATATTCATTTCTCGAATATGTAAAATTTATCAGATTCTTTATATAATCAAAATCATATTAAAACACGGATTTATCATAATTATTTGCATATCTTTTTTATACACACACTTGATGCAAGACGCGATTGCAACAAAGTTATCTGTCTACAACACAGAAACATTTTAGGGATATTTCAGAAATGTTTTGTCTGACGGAAACAAAATAAACATTGTTAAATATGGCAATTTACAGAAAAACTAAAAGATCTGTAACCTTTCTAAAAATATTGTCGAAAAGTTATCGAAGTGGCTGAAAGCGCTGTCTACGAGCAAAATACGAGTGTATTTCATTTTTTATTTTTATCTAATTGTCTCTAACGACAACTTTGATCGACAGTACACTTCACTTTTGTATTTTACTTAAATTAGTTTCGGATCAAATCATATGGTTCAATATTATCGACACGTTGAATATCACGTTTATTAAAAATGACTATTGATAATGTCAGAACTAATGATCTAAACTTCTGCCGTAAATTTACATTTTGCATATCGGTAACATTATTTATTTGTTTACGCGATGTTTATGCAACAGAGGGAAGTGGAAAACGAGAGCCAGGATGATATAATTGTATGCCCAATGCTGCTAAATATCTCAGTCGTTATGCGTCAAATTAACTGTCTACGTCAAATTCTGCGGCACGATACTAATGGCACAGTAACGCCAAATGAATTATTCAGATATCCTACTAATATCGCGATATCGAACTAGTAAGCCGGCTAGCCTGTACTCTCTTGAGATTTGGAGATTTTGTATTGTAGCTCGCTCTCTAACGCAACATTGTTCGCCAATTACGTAAATATTTAATGACAAGCTCGATAGGAAGAAGCTAATTCACGTCGATCAAGAGCGACATCAATGGCGCCGACGAATTATTAATCGTTCACACTGGTGAATTTTGCAATGTAGTTGTCTGTATCTAGCATCTATAGACAATTTATGGCCACATCATCGCTCCTCTTATAATTAAAAATAACGGTGGACTGTGAAAAAGGGTCCCTAATAATTACAAATTAATAAAGATTGGAAACAATTTGACAGGTAAATGGATAAAAAAGTTGGAAACGAGATAAACACACGACTACAAGTAGTACATTAAGTTAAATTTAATTTTATTTTCATTTATTAGAAGGTTTATTAGATGGAGCACTCATTTTGCGGGACCGCTGTGCAAGTCCCTTAACTAATTAAACTAACTTGACTTTGACATGATAACGGTGAATCAGAACGAAGATACGAGGTTGATGAAAATAAAAATCAATTGGCTTGAGAACCTCTCACAGTAGAGAGAAATTAAGCGGATTTCAAATGCAATTAGTCTGAAATTAATTTAGAATATTTAGACTGTCCTATTGAACGGTCCATAATATTTTTTATATTTCTCTCTTGTCTCATGTTTGAAAAAGTCTAGGGATTTTATTATTGTGTCAGCTTCAAAAAATTGCTTCTTATAACTTAGATTTTATATTTTATTTTTAGAAATGAAAATTATATTTAAATAAATAAGAATCAAGTAATATTAATTCTAAAAGAAATTTTGTTCCTTATTTATTTCTTTCTCTCTACAAAACGAATATTTTAACTTTGATGTGAAGATATTTATTTATTTAATAATTATTATTAAATAAAATTATAGACTTGTGCAAATTATTTTCATTTGGTTCACAAAGTTCATTTTACAACTTGAATTAATTTTCTTTGAGACCTTATTAAAATGTTTATTTTCTATAAGACACTATATGACTTATAAACATTTTTGCTTGAAATTTACATATCTAATTAAAACTTTTTAAATTGAACACAAACCTTGTATAACGAATAAAAATAGAATACACAATTGAAACGTACTTATACAGTACTTATTTACTTATTGACTGTATAATAATTATGGTTCCATAAAAAATAAATACAACAAACATATTGAGATGTTAAAAATTTAAATAATTGAATATGAAAAGATCAAGAAATGAAATTTATCTTCAAATTTTGTCTTAAATTTTATGTTATTTGATGTTAAAGACCGGAGATACAAACATCTCATTAGTGTTACTACTAAATATTAAAATATAGTATTTTCAAAAGAGGAATTAGCTTGATTGCCATGAAATTCATCGAGAGACATTTCCATTCAGCAAGAGTGGAAGATTCGCGAAATTGGAATCGCGCATCAAAGCGTTAAAAGCTTAAGATGCGCGACGCATTGTTGACTGCAACCGCGAAGCTCGACTTAAATGGTCCGCTAATTAGACGCTAGAAATAACACGAATACTACAATTATTGAGCTGCCAACATTTCAGCACGGAGCGAATATCATCGTCACAAGTAAAATTAGCATTGGATCCAATATATAAATTAATATGTATATTAATTTCTTACTATATTAATTCATTAATACGTAAAAGATTATAAAAAATATTCAAACATTCGCGTTTTATATAACAAATATAAAATATATATAGCACAATTAAAAATAACATGTAAATTTGTTGTAATTGTTAGTTTTACTCGATGTTCACAAAGTCAATCTTTATTATTAAAAATGTGATATTTAACAGTTTATTAAAATTGAATGCTGTACATATATAAAAATAAATAATATATACCTATTAACAATATTGTTATATTAATAAATAGGGAAAGATTTAGAATGCTACCGTTTAGATATCCCAAACGTTGTAGCGTATTGCTTAAAACAATTATGTATGCTTAAAGCAATTAAGATCGAAATCTATTAATATCTTTAATGGGGGAAAATTCATCTTTCCTTTTTCCACCCATTCCCCAGTGTCATTTGTTTTATATTTTAACGACGGTCTTTTCCCGGCTATTATTCGTAAGAGATTCCCAAAGCTAAAACCGGGGAGATAAATGCGCGTATTCGTCCGCCGCATGGTTGGATAACAACGGCGAGAACGCAACGGTAATTAGCGGTGCACAATTCAGCGCACGGACGCTCCACACAAAACGAGCCGTAATTTTATTCAGGTTGAAGTGATTAACGCTCGGTGACGCGTGGAATCGGCATCATTTTGCGAGCCAACTGTGCATAATCCGCCGAAATCGATAAACATTTGCATTTAATCTATTGAAATAGTAACTTTGTAATATGTATTTCGGTCTTTGAGCTATTAATAACGGGCGCATATGTATAACAGCATAATTCGTAAATTATAATATCGCGATAGAAATTGATCAGATCGATATTGCGTTTACCATTCTCTCTTTTGTCGCCCTCTTGTTTTATCAAAATAGATCTTTTATTCTTTTGCAAAAATTAATGTAACGTAAGAGAACGAAGTATAGAGAGAGAGAGAGAGAGAGAGAGAGAGAGAGAGAGAGAGATATCTATGGGAACACGCTTTTTATTTATTTTGTTTGTATTTAATGTAAGAATTATAATATTAAAGGAAAAAAATGTTTAATATTTAAAGAAAATTAAAATTAAATGCGCATTCACAGAAAAATTATTGGTTATGATTAAAAATTAAGTGATTCCAGATTTAACGGATTTAACGGAGTTAACTAGCTTCTTTCAGTAATAATTAAAATATATGTCCAGTAAAAATGGAAGAGGTATTATTCTCAATGGAAAGCGAAACGCGTGTGAGTGCTTGTTGTCCGCAGATGTGTCGCAAATGCCGAGAGCGAGGGAAATACAATGTTTTTCCGATTTACGGTGTGACTCGCGTTTTCTCCAAGAGACAAAGACGAATGGCCGCGAGAAGTTTCAGCTAAGGATTTCAATTGGAATCACGTTTTCTCGCTGGGCGTACCTTGTCACAAGCCAAAGCCAGCGGCCTTTTCCGCTTTTCCGATGCAGAGATGATGATGATGATGCGAAGTTACACGTTTCTCCGACGCCGACCGACGTTACCGGTTATATTATGTAACTCGAGGGGAATTTTGAAACCGCGCCGAAAACGTCGATTGAAAAAAAAAAAAATAAATATAAAGACTAAAACATACGAAAAAAAAAAAAAAAAAAAAAAACACACAATAAAATAAAATGTTACTTGAATTGATTTTGTCACATGGCTTGACCTATTAATGTCGAACGATATTTACCACTCGTGTCCCATGGTAACGGATAGCCTATCGACCACAACCGTCGCGAAATTGACGCTACTCGAAAACGAACGAAAGTCGAAATTGTTTCGTAATTATATGTTTTATTATTAAAGAGCAACGATATATAATTTGCATTCTGTATTCCAGTTGTCATTTGTTTCGAGATATTAAAAACCGTTCGACCGGCTGACTTTACGCTTATTTTTCGTTAATGTAAATATATTGTTCTTCTTTAAATCATCTTTGATTTGGACGATCACGTTTAACCGCGAAATCACGAATTTTCATCATCACGTATTTACAACGTATTTATTACGATTGAAATGTTCTCTTTAATTTTGCACGTACATATAACGCATTCTGAGAATAAGATTAGTGAAGAAAGTGATTTTTTTTTTTGAAGCGAGATGTTTAAAAATACTTGTAGAATTGATTTCAGTGAGTAAAAGGCCGAAAGTCTTAATTTTTAACATTAACTTTTTGACAAGTTAATTTTTAATCTTTTCAACCTATAACACGCAAAGTTTTTTTTTATTTTCACAATTTATAACGTCAACTTTTAATTATTCAACTTTTAATCAACTTTTGATTATCAACTTTTAATTATTATAATTCTCAATTATCCTAACTTTCAAATTGTCATTACATACTTCACTCTACTACGTAATTTTTATGAAAATTAGATTTTACATTAAATTTGCATAAAATATGTTTGCACAACTGAAGCTGCCTTACGTAACTAAATTTAAATCGCTTTTATTAGAACACGTTCTAGTAAACATCAAACCGGGAACTTATCACAAAATGATAGCGGAATGGCTTTTACACGATTCAGAAAATTATCACAAAATAATAAGGTTTACATATAAAATCAATAAAGGATAGATTTACGAGTAAGAAAAGTTCGAAGTATTTTCGCAATTGGATATTAATTTGTAAAACGACAATGTTGTAGCAAATGAAAAAAAAAAATAAAGATGACGTAACCATTTGCACTTTCTCTTTGATAATCGTGTTATTCGACTTTAACAGAAGAAGAACACGTGTAATGAGAACACACCTTCGTGCACGTTCACGAGATTTGCTTCGTTAGGACACCCGGCATAGAAGTCTCTCATTACAGTCGAGTTTATCGTGTACAGAATACGCGTAATGTAATGTAACATCGATGGTAGTGAAATTGGAAGAGAGTTCGGAGATCCAGAGAAATACTGGGTAAAGTCGATTTAACTATCGCTTCACACCGAAACCCTTCGAACGAGTTACTGCGCTTTTCAACTCAGTCTCGCTTCGTATGTTGAACAAATTGTCTGGAAAAGAACGATTCGGCATACCAATGGCACACAAGTTATAACGTCATTTATTGGGCGTCTCGTGTGTAATTGGATTTAATATTAATAATATTAAATCCACGAAACGTTTAAAGAAAATATAAATACAAAGCCGCTAGAAAGAGAAAAGTAAAGGGAGAGGAAGAGAGAAAGTCTTATTTATAAAAGATATGCTTTTAATAATCAATGTAAAAGTGCGAAAATTTACTCATTAAAAAAACGTTTAATATTACGTTTCAAAAGCAATATGAAGAGAATATTTCACATAACATTTTAACATTGTTAATAATAATAATACACCTATAAAAATCCAGGTTTAATAATCGGATATTAATTTATAAATTTTAAACCTAATTAATTAATAACTTATTTTTTTATATATAAATTCTTATATAGTCTGCTAAAAGAGATAGAATGTTTGATTGTTAATAATTCAAATTCATGAACAATAAGTATATAAAATGAAAAAAAAAAAATAAAATAAAATAAAATATTTTTTTCAAAAATATTACGTTTAAAAAGCATATTCGTTTCAATATGCATAAAACAAAAAAAAAAAAAAAAATCCCAAAACGCTGTCATAAATATCAAAACGAGCTTTCGTTTTTCCGTTACTCACTTCGGCATTTTTCCCGCGGCGCATTTTTGCACATGGATTCGATTCGCTCGTAAAAATCGTAGCTTACATGTACAACGGAGCGTGTAACGATCGCTTATAACAATGATATGCGCCGGCGTAACACGCGCACAATACGTGACAAGCAAGTGAACCGCAGCCAGAGCGCAATTCGATCCAATTAAGACCACCGTGTACGCCGTCTATTCGATGTTTCTTTCTCCCCTCTCCCCCCCCTCCCCACTATGCAAATCCATCAATAACCCCGAAGCTATGGTCAGGTCAGGTTGGCACGGTCAGTCTACGTTGAAATCCCTGACAGATGGAGGCCCTTTAACTTTGGAAAACGCTCTATATCGGAGTTAATTTTCTCTCTCCCCCCCCCTCTCTCTCTCTCTCTCTCTCTCTCTCTATCTCTTTCACTCTGTCTTTCTTGCCGTTCTCCTTCTCTTTGGCGAGTTACCGGAATCTCGCCCCCAGCAAGCGTTTTACTAAGCATAAGCGTTTGCATAACCCAAGATTGACTTTAAGTTCGCTAACCACCCGCACCATCGCATAAGCGAACTTCGAAGCGCGACGACGTGCGCCTTACGAGGAGGGCGCACATTAAGCCGCAACTAAGCGCAAACCCCCCCCCCCCCCCTCCGTCCTTTGGGGGGGAGAGAGGGTGGGTACGGTTCGGAGGGAAGGAGGTGATGGTCTGGTCGCCCGACGACGGAGACAGCCCCTCGGGCTGTGTCCGAATGTCCGTTACCGCAGTATGGCTCTACCACCCCAAACTATCTTCCGGGAAATTATTAACAAATACGTGAACGCGAACGCGAACGTTCTCGAGCGAACGGCGGGTCGAATGCGAAATGAGTCCTTTTCCCCCAAGGAAGCGCTACCCCCTGTTGTCCTCTTTAAAGACATTTACATTCCCAAGGTGTTCGCGCGCAATATATACTGACCGTTAGCGCGTCGCATTGGCGAGAATACCGCGCCAATTTGCGGTATTCCAGAAATCTTCAGCGTGGATAATTCAGCGTTCAAAATCAATCAATCAAATAATCGCTCTGTTTCATTCGGTATAGGTAACTCTGTAGCGGTAATTATCTTCGATTAAAAACATTAGCTTCTTAACTGAGATGAGTATTAATAATCACTGAAAAGAATGATCTTGTAGACGTAGCGAAAATTAATATGAAAAGTTAGGTAAAAAATGGATAAATGAGTAGCAAAGCGCTTTACAATATCTAATCGGAATAAATGACAAAGACAGAATTTATTTTTTTATTCAATTTTTATTTTTTTTATAATTAACTCATAAAATTAAACTCATTTTATGAGTTTAAAATTCATACGGCCGTTTATTTTTTACATGTTAACAAACACAGTTTTATTCTAAAATTTCTTAACAATACAATACCAATTAAAAAACACAATATTCTAGCGTTAACTCTTTGTTATGTAGTCAATCAAAAAAAAAAAAAAAAACAATATTTCTTATACGCGAAAATGCCAATATATCCGTCTTCCTGTCGCAACGAGCAACGAGAGTTATATGATTGTCACTCGAAGAAACCAGGCGCGACTTTCTTCTCGAACATGCACACGGATAAATTTTACGTGCTTACTACGTGTAATGAACTTGAAATTTATTACGTGGGCGAATATAAAAGTTTCGAGCGACGCGACGCGACGCGACGAATTCGAAGGTAGATCCGGAGCATTGTGGGACGCGAGGACATTCGCGCAAGATTACCCAGGGATCTATATTCCGTGGATTGGCATGGCGAAATTTAAAAACTTACCAACTTCATTTCGCCGGCAAACTTTTACCAAACGGAATGTTCCCTCCGAAAGCGGCTTCGCGCTTTCCCACCCCCCGGCTACACCCTTCCGCGGCACCCTTTTACTTCACTTCGGCCTCTCTATCCACCCTCGCTCTCGACTTGAAATCCACATGTGGATATAGACGTATGTAGCGGGCCAGATCTAATCTGGAAAGTTACGCCGTAAATGCGCCACGTGACTACCTGGAATGTTGAACTAACGGATTTTGCCCAAATGCACCCCGACATACACGCGCATGTGTTGCAAGCTAATAGAGCCCGCTTGTGCTGTGTAACCTAAGAATTACAGTCACGCTCGGCGTAAATTGTCTAAGTGCTGTGTTTCGCGAAATACTGCAAAATAGACAAACAAGTCTATCTTGCAAATGTCAGATGTAGATGTGTGTCTATAAGTCCAAATAATGTCCTTCGTCATTTCACGATCTTTATCTTTAATTTGCCCTATTTTGCCCTCTTCCCAACTTGCATATGCAATTAATTCGAGTTATCGATAAGATTATACGTAACTTTTTTGTATATTTAAATATAATACTACTAAAAATTACAACAATGCTGATTTGTAAGTTATATTTGTACATATATAATTAATTACGTAATTAACAAATATACTTTTGTATATTTGTGACCATAACTTTTGTATATTTAAGTATAATACAACAATGTTGACTTAGAAGTTTTTATATATATATATATATATAATTAATTAGATAATTAACAAATACATTGCATTTTATTTTAAATAGGACAATCAATTAAAATTTATCGTAAATATAATTTTTGTATATTTAAATAACACTAGAACACAACAATGTTGATCTATAAATTTTTACATATGTAATTAATCACATTAATCACATTAATACATTAACAAATATATTGCGTAATTTTATTTTAAGAAAAACTAATCGATTATAATTTACCGTTTGAGAAAAGAAACAAATATTACTAATATTACTTAATATTATAATTTGCTATTCTTATTGATATTTATTAATATCTTTCCTATCTGTAAACAAAATTCAATCATTTTCTATTTCAATATTTTGCAATGTGCCAAATAGCAATGGAATGGAAGTCATGGCACGTAAAGGAAGGAAACAGATCGAAAATCTCAAAGTCCTTTAGCTGATGAAATAATAAGCTCTAGCTGGAATTTCCATTTCCATTTTGAAACAAAGCGATTAAATATCAAAATGCGTAAACAGGCATTACACACGATGCACGAGCAAATTGCACCTAATCCACGTTGTTCTTTCACAGTGGATTATCTTTATTAGTTATGCACGATGATTGAATTGTGTGCAATAGATGCATTCTATCGTCAACATGTTCATTGGGTTATCGAAATGGTGGCGTTTGAGGATGGTTACGTTATAACGGCACGCGTGGCCCTTGGCGATATTACACGGAATTTCTGGTTACATCCGGGACTATCGGTTGACTCAAAGCGTTGTCCAATGAATACAACATATCTGGAATAGATGCCGTTAATTGAAGAGGCATTAATATTAACCACTGAACTATGTGTCACGCTACGATATTCATGGCGACATAGGCGTACAAATAGAAACATACAAGTATAATTAACTGAGAAATATTGCGCTTTCATTTTTCACTGTAGTTTTAGTTTACATTATTAATAAAAATAATTCCGAATTTATAATATAAATACGTATCATACTATTCTTTTGATCAATGACTCATAACACTCAATAAAATGTACATTTATGCAAATTAATTAATCTATTTATTTCGCCAATAATTGGAGAAAACAATTCGAGACGTGACGTGATTGATAAAAAAGGCTGTGATATGATATAATGAAAGGATTAATATTGTTTATGTAGTAAATCAAAATTTTGAATCTTGATGATGGTCAGTGACAATGTAATTTGCAGCCAACAACACGCGATGGCAAAGTGACACGTGGGGCTGGACGAGACAGCTTGGAAGCGCCGGAGGAGGGAGAGAGAGAGAGAGAGAGAGAGAGAGAGAGAGAGAGAGAGAGAGAGAGCACAAGAGAACGTGGACTATCGAAGAGGTGAGTCATTAAATATTTCACGGCTCGAGTAAGAGTATCATCTCAAGCTGCCAAAGGGAGGGAAAAGTCGGTCGGTTGCGAGTACCGTGGAGAACGGCGATGTTGGTGGCCGGTAAGTGAGAGAGTGAAATAACGGCTAAATAAGTAAGCGACGGCATACGGTTGTAAGGCACACTGTCCGGGAAAATGGAAACTCGATAGAGCAGCGATCGCTACTTCTCCGCCATCCGTTCTCCTATCCGTGGAATTGACGGCCGTGTTCCATCATTGATACGAAACTCACGAGAAACACGTCAGAAATGTCCGCCGAATAAGACAAGGGTGGCATGTCATTCTCAATATAGCGGTATACGCACGCTTCGATACGAAGAAGGGAGCAATGCCGTCGCAAGTTTTGCGTTTACCACGAACTAGAAGAAGAACTCGGAGCGAGAGGTATGTCTGTATCGGATAATTCACGCCAGTGAATCGCAAGAATATTTTGTATACGGCGCTTTTTTCTTTCGAAAAAAAGTTTCCTCTTTATTTCTAATCAATATAATATAATTATTCAGTCTGACAATAAGCTCTAAGTAAATCGTATCATTTTGTATCCTTTTCTCATTATTTGTATTTATTTTTCGTGACGTTGAACCTCACACATTAAGAATTTAGACAAATCTCACGAGTAAGTTGAAAAGAGAAAAATTAAAACTGTCCGTTAATAACATGATATTTCAAAGACCTATTATATTTTTTAATAACCATATATGACATATTTTCTAGCAATAAAAACAACATTGCATGCATTATCGAAAAATTAGAACTTGTGTGTTTTATAAATATTAGAACATTATTATTACGAAATCCGCGTTTCGCGCGTGTCATTGATTGTTTAACATTATATTATTTTATATAAAATAATAAATTTTTATATAAAATAATTTTATATAAAAGCATTGTACTGTATAATTTCATCACTAAAACCTTACATAAATATTCATATTAACATTTGACATTTATACTCATAACAATATATGTACATGTAATAATAGATTCACTTAATTAATTACGGACGGATAATTACGGATGATTATTTTTGTAATAATTGGGCTCTTTTAAATGCTTATTCTGAATTTTATTGTAATTTGCATAATATTTTATAATATTACGCAAATTATAATATGTACATACATACAGCGATAGCTAGTTTATTGTAACAATTATTTACTGTAATACACAATAAGATATGTAAGATATTCACATATCTATTTTCGATAGATAGTTGTAAGTTTGTACGAGTTTGTTAAACAGAAAATGCACGATAATAGATTATTCAGAAGATATTTAAAATATAAGCATTTAATATAAGCAAAAGAGACGTTATAGCGTCTCGTGTCGTGTTTTTTTTTGAATTATTAATATTGTTGAATATTTCATCTTACACATTGTTAGCGTTGAGAATTGTTTATCCGCCGTTGGCAGTGCGCCGTGTACGATCAGTTCACGTGCTATCATTCTTTAACTGACATTCATACGGATAGGTGGTCGCACCGCATTTCTTTATATTTCGTCAATGCCGAATGATACTAAATATTTCTGTATTTTACATATTAATACGAACATAATGATAAATACTTATTAACTCGCGTTTGTAAGCGTATCGTAATGATAATTCTTTAACAAAGCACACACACACACACACACACACACACACACACACACACACACACACACACACACACACACACACACACACACACACACACACACACACGCACACACACACACACACCACGCACACGCACCACGCACACGCACGCATGCGCGCGCAACACACACGCACACACGCACGCACGCACTGTTTAATATTCAATTGTTAAAAGGTGCTGTAGCGTATAAGTATATTGTAAGTTGAATACATACATTGTTTGTAATATTGTTTGTAATATTGAATATTTCGTCGTAGCCAGGCCGTTGGTTGGGGGTAGCCTTGAAAAGTATTTACGCGCCGCGCGTTGTGTTTACGTACGGCGAGTAGCGCGCGTCGTGTTTACGATCCATTCATTCCCCAGCGTTCGAACGGGCAGGTAGTAGCAAAACACGCCGCTCCGCATTTCTTCGCATTTCTTCGATACTAAATAATATCAAACGTTGCTATTATCTTATAAATGATCAGTAAATCCTTATCAGTCGGCGCGATTAACGATTCATAAGTACAACTCAAAGTAACGACTCTTTAACGAAGTACACACACACACACACACACACACACACACACACACACACACACACACACACACACACACACACACACACACACACACACACACACACACACACACACACACACACACACACACACACACACACACACACACACACGCACACACACGCACACACGCACACACATTCGCGTGACTTATCTCTTTAAAATTCACGACTCTTTTGTAAACATTAACCCCCTCAAATGGGTACGGCCTTGGCGTGGCTGAGGGGCTTAGTATTCCGAGGGGTTCCGTAACCCCAAAGACGAAGAAGCTAACAGTACCCGTTGCACCGTTATTAATAGCATTAATATTAACGTTTAGGTAATATTACTGTTATTAATAATGTATTAACACAGCATAGCTACGAGTCGTTCAATGGCTCCTATGTAGCAAACGCGTTTCACGCGTTGTTCGGTCGGCTTTTGATTCCGACATTCCGCCGCTGATTTTTAAGTGAACGGACAAACCGCTGCCGGTTCGTCGCGCCGCGCGTTTCGCTTCGGGAGTGCCGAGCTACGAACTACGATCGAGCTAAACATTTTTCCTCGTCCTTCCTCATTTGAGACAAGTATCACAGTTCGTGCCGGGAGTCGTTTTGTCAAGGGGGGCAAGGGAGCATGGGACCTCATTGAGGCGTAGCCGGCTACGTCCTCACGTCACGTGACACGTGATGATGCCGGCGTGTGAATATTCACGCACTCGTAACGCTTGATGTACCGTGTTTCGCATAGTTGCAAATTGCATTAAACGTTGGAGAACACGCTTTGCCTTTGACAAGTGCCTTCGATCCTCGTAATCGGGGGGAGATTACGATCGAGTGACTTGTTTTCGTCGTTACTCTTGATTTTTTTTTTTTTCCTTTCAACACAGCATTGCCACGAGTCGCTCAATGGCTCCTATGTGGCGAGTGCGGTTCACGCATTGATTCACGTAATTCTTAGCCGGCATTTTACCATTTTTTTTTTCCCTTTCCTTAATAAATCCTAACATCGCGTTTAATCTGACTTGACCAGAATTTAGTTCGGGCGATTTTCACGTGGGCCGAGAGGCCGAATCTCAGTTGTCCGATTGTCTAGATTATTAGGCATCGGCAATGGACACTTTTCTCTCGTCACATATTCGACCCGAATCATTGCCTGTGTAATGGTTAAGTCAATTTTAGACGTGATTTTTAAAAAGCAAGAGACGTCGGATTCAACTTAATCGATTCGTCCTCTCTCGGTTCGGTCGTAACCCTTGATTGAAGTTAACGTGTGTCCCGAAAATCCCCCTCGCTGACTCGGATGGACCGGAATTTGATATTTTCACGAGCAGCTAAGCGTGGAGTGCCGTAAAGTATCGCGCGAAAAACTTTTTATTTAAAATTAGTCCGTTTTTATTTAAAATTATAATAATTCGCGAGTGTCCTGTGCAAGGAAATCTGACGATCTAACATCCTGAGAGGAGGAGGAGGAGGAGGCCTAGGGGAGGCATCGGGCATCAGCGGAGCAACCTTGCGGTAAATATACATTTTTTGTTAAATATATAAAATTAATTGGTTTCACATATATTTAGGTTATTAAATTTCGACAATTTTATTTTAGTTCGGGAAAAAACAGTTTAAAATTTTGTGCGCCTTTATTTCAAAAAATTTTTTGAAAATTATTTTATTGTTTTAACGAATATTTAATTGAAAAACAAATGTGTAGATTTGAATCAATGTGTAGATTTGGTATGCGTAAAAATTACTTTTTAAATTATCTATCATTTAGAGCGCTGTTATAATTTGAATATTCTGTTTCCTTGTTACAGAATCATCGTAGCTACGTCGTGGCAGATTCACTCCGCTGTTGCGCATCGGGTCGGTGAGTGATGAATTTTTTTATTGGGGTTACAAATCTGTGAAATTTGTCTTAGATTATTTTTATATATATTTATATTTATGAAAGCATTGAAGTTGGATATATCTTCACAGATTTGTTGCCCTAAAATGGATAGGCTTATGCAGTTTGGGGTATATATTTAATCCTGGTTTAATCTTATGATATGATATTTAACATTTATTGATATATTATGTTGAAATATACATAAATAGAGACATGGAGCTCATGAAGTAGAGTTCATTGTGTCCATGCTTCATTATTTTATATTATCTTTCAATTGAAATATTAGTTATTATTATTTGCTGTTTAAAAGTTAGTGAAATAATCTCGCAAGAAGGTACAAATAAATAAAATTTAAATGTTTTAAAAAATTAGACATATACGTATATAGTATATAAAATAATATAGACAATTTAAAAATAATAATGTTGAATCTATTAAATTTTCTTTAGAAACATATTAATATATATGGATATTTATTAAATTCATTTCATTTAATTCATTTTTAGATTTTTTTAAAATAAATATTTAATAATAATAGATAAAATCACGTAAAGATTTATATTATATCAGTATTTTTCTAAAACATTAAGTTTTTATTCAAATCTGTTTATGATATTCCTTTCTAAAAAGAGAAACAAAGATTGCAAAAAAATATTTATGTAATAAGAATATACGTTTCTTATGTTTTTATTTACCTGTCCTCCTTACCTCCTCTTTTTAAATTTTACCAGGATTAAATATCTAAATCGGTATATAAAAGACATATATATATATATATATATATATATATATATATATATATATACGTACATATATATATCAAACTCTTTAATAATGTATATCATAAATATAAGTGGACGAATAACAAAAAGTAATAATTAATTACATAACAAACCGATTTGATCCTAATCATGTATATATCCTATCCATTTATATTAATTAATAATTTCGCTTTACATAAGGTAAAGGAAAATTTAATATGACGTGAGATTCAGCAAATGTTTCGGAATACAATCATAAATTATTAATTTACTTTAATTTAAAATACATTTTGTTTTACATTTTAAGGTCTTTGAAATTTTGTCTTTAATTTGAATCCTGTCCTAATACAAGTATTATTAACTGTATTAATCATATTTTATCATTTACATCGTTTATTAAATTTATTATTGTATTGGATAAATTATACAGATGCATATACAATATCTGAGAGATTTTGAGTTTACATTGATATAATAATTACGTAAAATTGTATATAATTACGTAATATTGACATGCTGATTACACGAGAAATTTATTGTCTCGTCCGAATCTCACGTCATTCATTGTAAATCTTTTACGTTCTCACCTGAATAATGGTGAGATATAAATAACGATTTTAATCGATACAATATATGCGAATAATGCGGACGAATAATATGGGCCTTAAATTTTATCGACTTGAGTTTACTTATTATTCATTATATTATTTAATCGTTACTATTTTCATTTTTATGTAATATCTTTAACTTCAATTCATCGTTCAATTTTCTTAAGTTTTATTCATCAATGTCAAATATGTATAAATCTCTCTATTTTGAATCAAAGATTAATCACACGTGTTGCGCAAGAACACGATATAACAAATTAACTTTAAAAATTATCACAAATTTCATATTTTATTAATGTTTTGAATGGCCCTCGCGATCGACGGTTTTATCGACGTGCGCGTGTAAAAATCGAGCAAAAAATCTGCCGGCGCTGATAATTAGCCGAATAATTGAAGGAGTATGTCTCCTTCCAATCATCTCTGGCTATATGTAGTCAGAATCTTTATACAGCCAAAATCGACGATGAAGCAACGTGGCCAGGTGCAAAAGTAGGTTCGATCTGGCCTGAAGAATCAGAAAAGTTTAGTCTATAATATGCCAATCAAAAAGTTAGTAATTAGTAAAGATTTTTATACATACGTGTAATTGCACGTCATTTAGGGGGGAAAGTGCCATCTATGTCTTTGGATTTCTAAATATTGAATTTTTTTCCTGACTGAATACATTTCCCATTGAACGATCGCGAGTTAGGAACTCCGCTAGATTAGCCAGCACAAAAATAGGGATTCGATTAACTAAGGAAGTTATGAGAAAATTCACGAATAAATAAAGATATTATTAAAATTTGATAGCAACGCTTTGGGGTGGGAAAGAATTGAGATAGATATGAAAATATTATAATTAAAAAATTAAAAACTCTGTAATGGAAATCTATTAAAAATTAATTGTAAAATGCTAATTGAGAAATAATACGAATAGATAGGATACTATAAAAATTTGAATAAATAATTTGTTATTATTAATATTATTATAATTTATGAATTAAAAGTTTTGATGAGTTTTCGGTCGAGTAGATAGGGATATCAAAAAATTCGGACAAATAAAATAAATGTTACAAATTAAAAATCCGAAATTTTTAAATTTGTATTTAAAATATTGATTATATAATTTTAATTTTAATAATTTTAATTGAAGAATACAAATAGATAGGAATATAAATACTATATAAAAATGTTATATAAATAAATAACACAATAATTTATGAAATCCAATTAAAAATTGTATTTTTAATTGGATGAGTACGGTTAAATTGACTAAAAATTCGGATAGGAAAAATTATAATAATTTAAGAATTTAAAAATTGTTAAATCTATTCAAAGTATTAATTGTGTAATGTAAAAAGAATAAATTGTAATAAATAGCATTATTAGCATTTTGACATCTTATTTAATTAATTAATTAATTTAATAATTTTCATTTTTATTTTCACATTTAATAATTTTCTTTTCCTTTTTAAATTTATGAAAATTTAAGATACAAAAAAAATTCTCTCTCTCATTTTGTTATTTGAATATATTCTTGGCTTATTGTATCAGTTTATTTAATTGTAAAAATTAAAATAAGAAAACAAATAGGATACTATAATAATACGAATAGTGACATTGTTATAATCTATGAATTATAAAAGTTAATATATACCTTTTATATAAAAGTATTTTACGAGTGGATTTAAGAAAATTGATTGATTGAAAGTGCCTACATTTTTATTAAAAAGTTAAGTTCAATGTTATGTAAAGAAGCATGAAAAAATTTAAATAAGATGATCGGTCATGCGATTGTACACAAGTTGCAAAAATAAATTGGATGTACGCGAACGAATTTCAACAATTTGCCCACATCTTATTTCTCAGTAGAATAACATTTTAACAAAGCGAAAGTGAGAAGGGGAAAAAAATGCACGGCGACGAATAGAATTCATTTACTTCCGCGAGGCGCAGAAGTCGTCGCTTCCGCAATGCAGTTATATGGCGGCGTGTTTACCGGCTGGACACGCATAAAGAGGCACCACTTTGTTCTCGTTTCTATTTTTGTCCGATCCTCGCAACCTGCGACGCACAACGAGAACGGCCTTCGGGCCGCTGACCGCAGGCGGTGCCGCCGGCGGTGCCGCCGGCAATTTGGTCCGTGGCGGATCTCGTGCATTTCACAATATAACACCCTGGCCTCTTTCCTCTCACTCTTATTTCTCAACCCCTCACCCGCCTTGTTTGCTGTGAAATTGTTGCAATTAACTATCATTTAAAATAACGTCCTTCATCGATTGAAAATTTAACTTTTTTGTCACATAAATACTTAAACACTTTTCCTAACCAATTTAACAGTTTGTCATTTATATGTTGTTCATATTTTGTCTGTTGAAACTTTTTTTTTTCAAAATGAAAAAAAGTGCAAAATTAGAAATATCCTTACAATTACAATTGTCGCGATGAAGAAATATCAATATCGATTTTCTTACTTGCATTCTTGTTGCTGTTGGTGTAAGAATGAAAGGAAAAAAAAAAAAAAAATATAAAGCATTTCATACTCATGCGGAGGACATAACTCGATCTGACAGGCGAGCTCCATTATCCCCCTTTCTGTAAAAGAAACAATACATCTTTTTTCTCATGTTCGACTTTTCTCTGCCACCCACTGCTTACATTTCTCCCCCTTTTGCTCATCTTTTACGTCGCGCCATCTACATCATTAACTATTACGTAATTAATTTTATCCCTTGTTACATATGTTAGCTATATTTTTTGAAAAAACAACCATTACGATTATCCTCTGCCGCACGTAAAAATTTAATTGTACAAACATAGACTTTGACATACGCGGGTCGTATTACGGCCAATATTAAGAAATTACTGTTTAACATGTAACAGTGGATTAATAGTTTTCGCCAAGTTGTTCCGAGAAAGCAGTTGTCATTAATCGGCAGTAATCCGAACTAAATGAGAAATTCTAGCAACATCGGTCTGACCTACCGCAAGTCATGATTTGCACAAGGCTTCTCATTACAGCTTTAATTATAGTAGATATAGTATCCTCATACTTTTCATTACTTGAAATAGTTGTTAAAATTATTATGAAACTATTATTGAGTTTATTAAAAAAAAAAAAAAAAAAAAAAAACTGTAAAAATTATCAACTTATTTACAATTATTATAAATATAACTTTGGGAAAAAGGAAGAAATGGTTTTAAATATAAGAAATAGTTCATTGCAATCTTTACATTATTAAAAAAAAGCTCCGTAACTTAAAAACTTGTACTTGTAAAAACGAATAAAATTGATCCGAGAGACACGCCGCCGTGATACACGCGTATCGATGCACATTTGATATAACATATAAAAATACAGAAAATGTGGAAATTCAGGATATTTCTCGAATGTTTCAATCAGCAGTAGATAAATCTACGGAAATTCGTTTAAAAAATGCTACGACGAAAAATTATAACAGCCCGGAGGGCTTATTGCGAAAATAAAATGGATGGAACGCGGAAATTGCGTTCGTGGCTGTTGGGAAGTTATACGGTGTTGCCTGTATCGGAAACAAGGTGATTTTTCGAGAATTCCGTCGGGTTATTCGAAAAATTTGAAGTTACCGCATACTTATTACGGCGCCTATTGCTGATCACCGATGGGATGAGCGAGGATATATTGCGAGCAATCTCGGATATACTTATTTCCTCGATAATATTAGATCCCTCGCCGCATGTTTTCTCATAAAATGAGATCGAGGCACGTACTTCAAAGGAAATGCTTTATGGCACGGTTATACGTACGGGGACATCATATTCAGGGTATACACATGGGGGGGGAGAGAGGGAGGGGTAACGCATAGTAAGAAAACTTGTATGCGTGCATACAACCCCCCGCCGAGGGGGGGGGGGGGGGGCGATGAAGCTCACAGCATACATTTATCGATAATATTGCCGGTTCAGAGATCGCCGTGATTGCATCTTGAGATTTGTAAGAAAGCCCTTCTGCATGATTTCCACAGACCGGATTTTATAATTGTCAATCAGTCGACGCCGTCGGCAAAAGTATTGCCAACGCAAATTTATCAAATCTTTTATTTTGCAAAGAACTGAGAACTAGATGAAGAGGTGCAATGCAATACAATACTGTCAAAAAGTCGTGACGAAAAAATTTTACACGAAAAAATGCAAAAAAGTCGAGAAGGACCGCGCGTAAAAATTTCCAATGTTATTTTTGTTTCAGAATTTTTTGTTCAGAATTTAAATAATCATTAATAAATAACGTGCAACAAAGCGACGGTGCTTTCGGGCTTCGTTGAAATTGGATTTATTGAAATTGCGTTGTAAAACTTTGGGATAAGCGTAACTTAATCCCTTTATTTCATGTGGCTTTAGCATGTTTTTTTGTATTGAAACTTTTCAAACGATTTCGAAACACAACGAAAAATTTTATATAAACCATTAATAAAGTATCGCTCGTATAGATATGTAAATATCCCGTTAGACGGAAAAATTTGGAACAATAGTATGCGCGCGTACTAGCGTCAAAGCGACCCGGTTTACAAAGTTGACCGTGGCGTGCCATAGTTTGACTCTTGTTGTTCTTGGGAAAATCAATTTAGAACAACCGAATCGGCGATCTCGATCCACCAAAATAAATATTCGCGCCTGCCGATTGAAATCGCGCTCACGTCTCGCGCGATGTATTATAATGCATTTTCTACTACGTTGCGAGGACGTGACAGTTGTTACGCCTCGATTGATTTGCCATTCGTGTATGAAATTACTTCTCTATGTACACGCGCACCAATACACGGGAAGGACGCGAAGGAAAGCTTCATTCCTCGGCAATCTCGTCCGATCGAATAAATTTCGCACGATAATCTTTCGTAGCATTCGCGCGATCGACGATGTCCTTCTCCTTCATATGTTTCTCATCGCGAGGTGGGGAACATGTTGGAAAAGCATGACAGAATGTGACGGTGAATGGTGCAAATTGAGGCACGCTTCGTGTCGCTCGGTGATGGCAACAAATTGACAAGAACTTTTTTATTATGCAAGGGTGCAATATGCCGTACGAGAAATATTCGCGCGAGAAGAAAAAATTTGTTTGCGTGTGCTTTTTTTTTTTTTTTTTTCTTTTCCTTTGTATACGTTACGGTGGCGTAACCCTTGGATAAAAGTAGAAATAATACGTCTTTGATACGCGGTCCATCATTTGAACAATTTAATTAAAAGCTTTCACGCTTTTCTCTCACACAGAGTTTCGATTTTTCATCGCAATTTTCTCTCGACAATTAACAAAAAAAAAGAAAAAAAATAAATAAATTCCGTAATGTATGAAAGGCAAGCTTCGACGATTGACACATGCCAGAGAATTCGCTGCCCCTTCAAATAAATTTCACACGATAATCTTTCAATGCTCGCGTGAGCGACGGCCTGCCAGGCTGCATTTTCTTTCTTCGCACGTTCGCACGAGTTGCATCGAGAAAGTTTAGTCGCGCGTGCGTGCGGTGGATTGAATGCGCCAAATTGGCGTGCTATTTGATTGGCACAAATCACCGACGAACCTCGCGCGCGCGCTCGTATCGGAATCGACGAAGGAAGCCTGCGAGAAAATCACTTTTATTCGTGCCGCGCGCGCGTATAATCTAATTCGTTCCGCGTATAATCTATTCTCATTCAATCCGATAAGAATAGTAATTTGCATATCCCGCCGGCGCGATAAGAATAGAATCCCGCTAAAAAATATAAAGAAACTTTCCTAATAAATAGCTGTTATTTTACTGTTTATCTGTTTCGCGCTGCTTAAATTGATTGAGCTGCTAAAATTGATTGCTTAGCGTTTAACTTTTAAAACATAAAAAGCACCTTCAAAGCACCTAACAATAATACCCAATAATTATAAATAAAGCATTTTTAATAGATAGTGATACAACTCTTTTATGCTTTATATTTTTTCATACACCGTGAAATGTCTTGGAAGAATCGTCTTATTATTATTATGTTATGAATTTTACATAAAAACAAAGATATTTAACTTAAATTTTGTAAAATTGTTTCCATAATTTATTACAAAAGTCAGAGTTTTCGACAACTATATGTATATATACAAAAGCAAATGAAATACTTGTACAAGATAATTATTGTTTTAGTATTATATTTTAAAATACTTCTAAATTTTTTTCAAGAATCAAGATAAATATTAAATGTATACTTCAACTTTACTTTATAAAATAAATAAATAATCGATGTTATCTCGTACGATTTCTTTCTTGTTCTAACATAAGCCACGAACAATTTTTTTCGCGATGAAGATTTAATATTTATATTTGGAATTAAATATATAGCTGTGTAGGTATCCGTGAATGGAATAATAGAGATATATGTATTATCAAGATACACGTAAAAATGGTTTGATATCATATATTGATTTTATGTTACTTCCTATATTGATAGCGATGGATTGGCATTCTTGTTCAGAATTGATATTCTGCCTTTCGCGAAAGAATTGATATTTCTCTTGTCAAGAATTGATATTTCGTTCAAGGTTTGTTTGGAAATCAGCAGCGAAAAATTGATACATATGATGCAAGTATGAAATATTTTCTACGAGGATATATCAATGCCAATAACTGTTGCCGGTCATGAGACGTTAAAAGTAACAATTGCCGAATACGATAAAAATATTCAGATTAATACTAATAAAAATAATATTAATTATGCTTATTTTTATCAATGTAGATTAACTTTAATGTCGATTTAATTTCGGTTTAAATTTTTATTCTTTTTTTCTAATTTTTGAAACTGAAAATGAAAATGAAAATGAAAAAATTAAAAGAAAATGAAAAAAATAGATTAAATTAAGATTAAAGTTAGTTCACGTTAAATAGATACTAAATACACATATTTTTATAATCATTGCATAAATTTTGTATCAATAAGTATTTAAAAAGTGTATAGAATAACGGTTTTTTATATATATTGAAGCAAAAAAAAATCAGATTAAAAATTTCATTTAGTTAATTGCAAATAATACGATACAATTATTTTTGTAAAATCTAATATCTATTGATATTAAAATATTGTATAATTGTCGTGAGACAAATTGTAATTTATATAAAATAACACTCATTTACAGCAAAAAAATTATTTTCAACTAAAAAAAAGTGAATTTTGAATTTTTGGATGCTGAAAACGCCGCCGCAATCAAATTTTTCCATTAGGTTTTCAAAATAATTGATTGACGGTAAAATGGTTTTTTTGCGATATTTGGAGATCTTTTCAGAACTTTTATAAAAAAAGTTAACGATAAATTGAACCTTTGATCAAAAAGTCATGAATATATATTGTTTATTCCCTATAAAAAGCATTTTTTAATTTTGATATTTTCCTTTTTTTAGTCATGTTACGAAGAATTTTAATACAGAGTTTTGCTAAGATAGATCTTTATATTAAAATTTTGTGGCGTTTGATGATAACTGTACCTCTCGTAGGCGGATAGAGTGGATTAAATTGAGTAGAAAAGTCCTCTGTCATTTTGCGAACTTTGAAATAATTAATGAGATATTAATTTATAAATATCCGCGAATGAGCGTGCATCCGCATGAATGGACAGCCCTGCGTTAAATGATAAAGCATCCACTCACGATTGCCAGGAGCGTGGTGAGGTGTGCACTATAAACGGATGCTCTATCATTTGTAAATCACACCTCCTAACACCTCATCGCGCTCATAGCAGCCGCAAGCACGCTGAGCTTTATCTTCTCGCGGTTTCACGATCATTTGCGGACCTTTATAAATTAATATCTCATTAATTATTGCGCCAATTACAAGAGACTTTTGTATTTTTGGTACGCTTTACTTATCCAAAAAAACAAAAAAAAAAAAAATGCGTTTACTACTAATTGCGAGACATTTTTTTGATAGAAAATATATCAATTATAGATCTCCTTTACTGAGGAAATTTTTAAATAATAAAAAAAATTAATGCAATAAACACAACTGAATTAACAATTTCTGCCAATGTGTTTTGTTCATCAACATGTTATAATGACGATGTATAGGTCTATTGAGTGTATTGTTATATTGGAGAATTTCCTATTAATCGTATATTAAGTTTCATGAAAGTAACTGTTTTTTTTACAATTAAACATGCTCTGTTGATATCTAATAATAAAAAAAAATAATTATTAAATTGTGTTTTAAAATATCAAATTCTTTTCTGATATATTTTTTTTATATTTATTTATCATTACGATAGTAACGTATACCTTAGAAACATGGCATAGCAATAACAGGGAAAAAATATCAGCAAAATATATAATAAATCAATATGGTTAAGGTCAGAATATACGCACGATAACGTTATTATATATATTTTATAGAAATATTTATCTAGTTTTGAATTTTATATAATCTAGTATTCTCCTTGATTATTAATTATGTGAAATATTTTTCCTTTTTTGCAAATTTTTAAACATATATTTAAGACAAATTAAATATATAAAATACTAAAACTATATCTCTCTCTCTAAAATTACGTTAAAAAATATTTAAAGTAATGTTATTAAATAATTGAATATATTAAAAAAACATTTGCTAATGTTTCTGGAGCTTAAATTAAAAAATAAAAAATTTATATGAAAAAAGAATTAGTCATTTCAAAAAAATTATGAAAAGTCTCCGACTATTAGTCGTCTTGTTGTTTCGTTCTATATTTGTTCTTTCTGCCGCAATGACAGTTGGAAATCTGCAGTGACGAAGAAATTTTTCAGCGAGCGTAACAGAAATAAAAGTGGTTATTGAAATTCTTGGAGGGCAGGGCGAAATCGCTCCCGTAGGTCCCTTTCTCTCTTTTCCAAGCAACTCTGACTCTCGCTTAGAGCCATTCTTTCGACGGACCTTCTTTCGACCACATGCCTTCAGACCGGGATTGAGTCGCTAAGGTATTCCTGAAGTGAGCAACGTGCGAACGTCTCTCTCTTGCTTGTGACTCGCTCCACTTCTGCCGCCAGTTTCCCTTTGTATGTGAGAGATCCTTTTTCCTTTTCCTCTGTACTGTTATCGTTGAGATGCCGCGTCGGTTAAATTTATTCGTGAGACCGAAACTGAATCTACCGCAATGAGACCGACGGGGATTTACCGTATCGCAGAAGATAATCTGGAAAATAGATGAAGCGCGCCGTTTCCACTTTGTATGATCTTTTAGTTGCATCCAAGGCGATCGTCATCTCGGATAAAGGACTGATATTCCAATAATAATGTGATTTCGTCTAATGGATACGCCGCAATATGTAATACGTTAGAGTTATATTTATCCGTTTTTTAGATACCTAAGTATTTTCGCATTTCCGATACACTTAATATTTTTCCAAGAAAAGAAGAGGTAGGATATTAAGGCAAAAATTTCTTCATAAACTTCTCATTTAGTAGTCTTGATTTCTTCCGTTACCAATGATCGTGCAGTTATAGATGAAGGTACTATGCGAAACTGTTTTCTGCATATTTCTTGCAAAATACTCCGAAGATAGCGGGGGGGGGGGAGGGGGGGAAAAAAAATTGATGAGGAAGCGCGACGGGAAGCGCGCGGTGCAATCTACCGAGATAAAAGGTAATTCCGATTATTAATGACACTATTCCTTTTGCACGTAAAGAATTCCGCGCAAGGATTCCTCCGTGTTTCGCTCGATATCTTGCGGGATTAATAATACAGGGTGGCGGCGGGGGGGGGGGGGGAGAGGGCGGGCATTCAGAGAGGCAGAAGGGGAAACTATAAATTACCGTACCTCCGCACTTAGCCTTAGCGAGATACCGGCGGAAAACTCCTCGCTACCGATATCCTAAATTTACATCGTCGACCAGGAAAATCTTTCGTGAGAATTTCATTGCGCGAATCGCACGAGAGAGAGAGAGAGAGAGAGAGAGAGAGAGAGAGAGAGAGAGAGAGAGAGAGAGAGGGTCGGAGCCGGTCGGTAATTCACTTCGCGAGCACGAATCTCGAGGAGGTTATCTTATCCGCTCTCGTTCCCCCCCCCCCCCCAGTCGTTTACTCCCAAACACATTCTGTAAACGCTCCGGGTACATTGATCTCCAGTTTCTTCCGCTGAAGCCCGCCGGGCCAATGTATTCCGGCAATAAAATTTTCTTATCCCTTTTAACAGAGTTCTTCTCGGGCGGACACCCCTCACCGAGGAGGTGGAGATTCTTCTTCCGCGTGCCGTTAAACAAATTAATTAATTTCAGAAACTTCCCTCTATCGGAGAACAAAGTTAATTCCGATATCATTATCGCAACGCTACTCTCAATCGAGAGTCGAGAGAGATGAATAATTAGCAAAAATATCGCGAGACAAATATCGTCTCGACGATACGTTTGACTGTTGATTATGTAAATCATCGCCGACCGACTTTTTACGTACATATTTAATTTAATTTATCACAAAATATAAATGTTTGTCTGGAATAAGCTGCTGGTGGGGCAACCATTTTTTTTTTTAATTCGGTAAAGCTCGGCTCGCAAAGCTGCCTGTATTAAAATGAGCCATTATAATTGTTAAACTAGCCAGAGGCCGTCGTCGGACAATTTAGACAGAGTCGCCCGTAAGTTCGGAATGGTTTAAGACGGATTCGCCGGGGAAACCGGTTTGTTGCGTGCTGCATCTCTCGCGATAGCCAATTCAGCTCTGAAAATGACGACTGGGCTGGGGAGGAGAAGAAGAACGGAGGGAGCGGCGCGGCGCGGCGCGGCGCGGCGGAGTAGAGTTGGGAGAATTGCCGGAAAGAGAGAAACCCTATATATCGGATAGTAATCATACGGAGCAAAAGGGAGGAAACGATGAAAGAGGATGCGATACGGAGAACAGCCCGCGGACATCCCTTAGGCCGCCTTGCAGTGACGGGATATGCGATACATACGCTACGCCAAATGCCAATTTCGCTAATTGCCAAGGATAATGCCGTTGGTGCCCACCCGTGTTCGTAGTTTCGCTCGTGCACACAGCGCGCGGCATTCCACTTGTGTATTAAATGGGTCGTACGCAGCTTCCACGAAATTCAAAGTGAGCGTATCTCGCCTCGACAGATTAACTCTTTGTGCGGCTTACTACGTAAAGTAAGTAGTCCGTATCGAAATATGAAGTTTTAGAAGATGACGGAAAAAATCCCTCTTTAAAATTGGAAATTTTTAACAGACATCTCGACAATCAGATTTGAGAAAACAAGCAGACATGAGGATTGTTTCCGTAACAATTTTTTTTTTTTATAAATGATACGTAAAAAAGTACACGCAAAGACTTGAACGATTTTTAATGTTTTAAAGGGGGGGGGGGAAAAAATCGACGTATCTATATGATCTAAAAATATCTTTTAGACATCTTTTAATCGTTAAGAGGAGTAATAAAAATATTGAGACATACGGAGTATAAATTTAATAAATTTATGTGTTACACTTTTCTCTTTAAGAAAATTAAAATAGCCTTATAATACAACCGCGGACCGTTAGTTTAATCTTAAAATTTCTTTTATAATTTAGGATTCGTAACAAACTCCAATAACGCAATTATTATGCAATATTCTAAAGCTATTTTTTAAATATTGTTTGTCAAATAAAATTATAAAGTATAATAATGTGTATAATAAGGGGTATTATTAATATTATTGTATTAACTTGCACGGCAATTTTTCTGATTAATATAAAACTTTGTAAACACCTAAATACATTACTTTTTTTATTATTAGTTGACGCAATTTTTTGATATTACTTTTGCACAAATTATTATAAAATGTTACTATTTAATAAAGCAGTTGTATACAATAATATTATAACAAGATGATTTTTACTTTAGTTATAAAAATAAATGTTTTATAAAACAATTTTCTTACAGGCGCATATATTTTGTACGTGTGACATTTTTTTTAAATCTTTTTTGATAAAAAATTACGTACGGTTCGTTCGGCTCGTATATTTGCTGATATGGACAGCTCTTCGAACTGGTTTAGGGGCTTGCAACGCGATGAAAAATGCGACCATAGAATCCTGGTAACTATATTTGGCAAGAGAATCCATATGATAAATATGATAAATATCGGCTTTCGAAATTCAATAATGTATCAACAAATTCAATTGCATTTGTAATAAGCCCATTTCATGCGATGTTCCGTTATATTATTTCTACTATACTTATATCTTTATTTATTACTTATATACTCTATTATAATATACTTCTTATATATATTTTTATACGTTTTTTTTTTTTTTTTAGATATTTACGAGACTAGGTAGAAAAATTAAAAAAAGAAATCTTATATGCGTAAACATTATTTATGTACTTGTCTAGAAAATATTAATAATTTTTTTATAATAATCTCAAACTTTACGTACAAAAATAACTTTAGTAAAACTGTGTGTTAATAATTTTAATTTAAAAAAATTACAGTAAAATTACAATAGAAGAATTAATTTAAGGTATTAGTTATTTAAAATGATTAACAAAGATAAAATTGTTGTGTTATCAAATTATGTGGAAAATAATTTAAATAGCGTGCGAAGAGAGAAATAATGCGATGGTGCGCTCCGAAAACTAATGCAAGAAGATGTAAATTAATATGTGTATTGAATTGAACAAAAGCGAGTCTAGGAAAAACAATTTGCGAGAAAATACAAAGAGTTCGGCATACGATAGGATCCTGTCTAGTTACTTATCATTTCTATTAATAAATATTTTGTGATCTTAATCAAGTTTTAGTAGATTTATTATATGTCAATTTTTCTGTTGTATTTATTTTTATTAGAATTAATAATAAATAATTGCAGAATATCCTACGGTATTTTAAAAATAAAGATTAAACTATCTTTTGCGCAATTTGCAAGTCCAGATATCATAAGTACAATTCTTTTTATTATGAAGAAACAATTTAAACTTTATAATTATTTCTCAATTTTGTTTTTATAGCTTAATATTATTTGTAAAGCAATATTTTCTTTTAATTTTGCTATAAATTGTTACATCTTTCAAAGGTGACGGGGATGTGATATGCTTAGATATCCTTTAGACTGTCAATAACGAAGAGCCTCTTCTAACAATCAGTCCGGATGTCACTCTGTGAATCGCCCATGAATATTAAGTGCCTGGTTCTTGTGTCGATCATCTTCGTTCACTAGTGCATGGCATCTCGAGTACATCGGAATCGTCAAAGCAAGTGTGACCAAATATCCTTATTTAACACCATTACTATAGTACGATTAAATATCGATAATAAACGTTACATCACATAAATCAAACATTAGCTACATTAGATTCTCAAAATCAAAGAATTTATAAATAATAATGATCCAAGTTTGTCCTTAGAAATTAAATACAATACATTTTTCATTTTTAAATTAAAATAAATAAATAATTTTATAATTTTATAATTTTTAAAATATTATTACAGATAATAAAATACTTCTTGTTATAGTTAAACAATTAAAGACAGGATTATTAACGATAAAAATATATATATTTAAAATTCAATTATTAAATTCAGTTAAATTTAAGTTATATTTAAGGGTCACTCTGCTGACACTCATCACGATCATCTGAATTGGGAATGTCAGAAATAAGAAATGAAATAATAAAATTTCTTGCAAATTATATTAAAATGTAGACAGAATAGATATATCGAATAGTTTAATAAATTTGATAAAGTTGTTAAATAATCTTTTAATAAATCAAAGTGCAATGGGTAAAATAGATTTGTAATAAAAATGTACCAAAAAACATCCCCTTTACCGTGTGTATTCAATCGTATATGTGAAATTGAATTACGCTTTTTTTTGTTCTTAGATTTAATTACAATTTAAGGTGGCACAAGGAACCAGCAGAAGCAGAATTAAATATAACAAAAATCTGTGATATTTTTGATTTCTCATAAAATCCTTAACTTTGTACTTTCACATGATTTGAAAGTGCAATAAAATATGCGTTACCGACTCGCGTCGTCGGTACCGCGGAGACAAGAGATAATTATTTTCTCTTCCTTCGCGATAAACACACTTACGTGTTATTTTTATCGTTCTACGTATTTTTAATGAGGCGAGTGCCGGCATGCTCGATCCGGCATTATAATAACTCAACGAGGAGTAATAAAGTTCTCCGCGCGCGTGCTTCTAGAAACAGAGCCGGGTCTCGATAAGAAGAGGAGACGTTGATAACCGAGCACAAGTTTACACGGCGGAGGGTCGAAAGGTCAATATTGCCAGCCCATCGAACTTATCTCCATGTCACAGGTCCTCACCTCCGGTATGTGCGTATGTGCGTACGTACGTACGTACGTACGCTTCCAAGAGGAAAATTTCCGAGGGTTCTTCGCCGCGCCGATGCGTGCGAAGACTCTTTCCCGTCGCTGTTATTATCTTATCCGTGCATTCACGCGTGCCCACGAATCGGCCAAGCTTTATTATAAGCCCGAAAGTCACACACCGGCCCCGGAAATCAATACGCGGCTTATCTCTTGCTCCCGCATCTTATCTTCAACGCGTACGCGGTCGAGTGACATTATTGTAGGTCGCTAAATTGCAAATGAATCGGAATGAAGCTCAAACGTAAACTAAAAATTTCACTTCTGTACTTCGCAAACTACTTTGCGTACATGGCCTCATGGCAATGTTTAAATTATCTGATTATTGATTCTAGAGAAGAAAATAATGCTAGAAAATTTATAATTAATTAAAACTGTTAACAATCGTTTCACTTGGTTTTAATTAAGCTGTTGGATTACATTAGGTTTTTGCGAAGTTTTCATACGGAGGGGGGGGGGGGGTGTAAAAATTGGAAACGTGTTAAAATATGTTGAAAATGATCAACTAAACAAAAAGTGTAGCAACAAGTAGCAAAGTTGTAAGGTTTAAATAAATCTACTTGAAGTAGAAATCTACTTGCAACGGTTTAACTTCTTCATCAAGTCCCCATATAAAGATCAAGTCGAATTTTTTTCAAGTTGAATTTTTAAAAGCGGAAACTTTCGCTTTTTATTGTATTTTCTTATAACAAACGTCGAGGCGATTTTCAAAACAGTACAGATACATAAATCCTTCTTGGTTAAGAACTTCTTAAGTTATAAATCTCCAAAGTTTGAGTACCGTCGGCATTAACTTTATCCAAGAACTATCACGTGAAGGTTGTTCGATCGGATTTTACATCCCCTGTGTGTTTATGCGACAAAACTCCATAATTTGGGAATCTTGAAAGTCTAATCATTCGGAAACATCTCTGACCATTTTAAAATAAATGGACAATCAATAATTTCTATAAATGTTTAGCTAATTCTTAAAACAACAAAAGGAAGATACGATCAATTACACAAGTTAGTATAAATAATATAAGAAATGCATTAAAACTCATAACATGGATTATTATATGATGTTTTTGTTTTTATGCGTCTGTTTTCTTTCGCTTTTGTTATGTGTTTGTATTTGAGATGAACAATTTGCTCTGTAAAATCGTTAATTCTGTCTTTAATCAAATGAATCGTACAATAAGATTTGTATCGGTATCGTGTCACTTTGAATTTCTATTCTGAAAAGTGTAATTTTCTATTTCTGTGAGATTTCAACAAATTACTGCATTTTTGCTACATTATTTTCGTCCTTTGTTTCCTTTGATTTTGCATATTATCACCTCTGTCGCATAATTGTTAGCCATCTTTTGTTGTACGATCTTGAGTTTTGTCAAGCATTGCAGTTCCATGAGCTCATGGTACTAAATGTCATAACTCTTATATTGCATTTTTATTATCTTCGAGATATTCTGTGGTTGCCGAGTGGTACTTGAACATTTAACTTTTTGTGAAAACTCTGAAACATTACTTGAATATTTTAATGTTACAAACGTTTTAACGTTTTACTAGAACGTCTTTAGCGATCCTTGAAATGTTTAATCGTGACCCATTTCTTAAAATTATTATTTGAACGTTATATCCATAATCATTCTTGATGATTATTACTTTTTTCTTTTCATTATCAAAGACTCCACTTGACTACAAAAGTCTGAAAAAATAACAATTACGTCTTCTCTCTAAGTGTTCTAATTCTCATATTCTTATATTTTTTAATTATCTTCTTTAAATGTCTAATTCTCTCTTTCATTATTGTTGTCTTTCTCATTATATATATTTGAATATCTCTGTTTCTTTCCTTGCAATACTACAAATAAAAAATTTTAGTGCAGTTTAATAATTTTATTGATTAACAAGCAGAAAAAAGAACGAAAGAGCCGCCATCGCGGAAAGACTAGCATGGAAATATAAATAATTAAAAAAATGTTTACTTTAATTATTTTATTTAATTACTTTGATTATTTTAAATCTTGTGACATAAAAGACATTAAGGAAAAAAATACTCTTGGCTGATCTGAGAAGAATGTGTGTGTGTGTGTGATAAAACTAAAAAATTATTTTACAAATACATATATGTTACAGCTGAAAAAAGAATCATACCTAAGTAAAAGTTACAAGAAAAAACAAAAACGTTTTTACATTTACATACTATAATATACAATTCATCTCTTTTTCATGTTTATTATTATTACATGCCGGAATAGGATGGAATTTTGTGGAATTTTCTCAAGTTCAAGTTTTCAACAAAGTTGGAATTAAGCATTCCAAACGTATCTCAGGGCAACTCGAATCGTCGCTTTTACCAGTGCAATTTGCATCACTCCAACGACGACGACGACGACGACTACGACGACGACGACGATTGCCGTTCGGCGGAAGCTCGCAGACAACGCGCGCGACAACTCTCGTCTCGCTTCTCGAGAACGCTACGCGGCATACATTCTCCCTTCAATCTGGGGATTTTTGAATTTCATATTCCGCGGAGAGTGCGCGCTCACCCTGAACCCCCTCCCCCTTTGTACGCTTTCGCGCCGTACACAACCCCCTCCCCCCCGCCCTCCTCCCCCGCCGCGGACCAAGCCAGCCGGCGTTATATTATGCGTAATTCATACCGCGACGTAGCGTATCATTGTTCCGGGAAACAGAGGAATCCCATTACCGGTTGGCAGCTGAACTCTCTCTGTCGTGGGGGCCGCGTTTTAGTTGCGGTCGACGAAGCGAATCCTCGCGCCCTCGTTCGCGCGACCACCCTCCCTCCCGCCTTTCCCATTCGCCACCACCACCACCACCACCACCATCATCACCCACCACCGCCTTCGTCGCCCCCAACAACGAACTGAAAGGACGAAGGACTCCGGCGATCTTTGTTCAATGGCGCTTTGTCGTCAAGCGTGAATACGAGATAGCACGGACGCAATCATGAGACGATCGCATTGTCTCGTGAAAGATGTATTGAAAGCCAGAAGTGGAAGGAATATACAATATATAAATTGTTGACTGCGAGTATTGCGATAGCGAATATTTATTTATATTTTCTATGTGATTATGCGCTTCTCTGAAAATTCAAATCTCGAGAAAGCGATAGCGATAGTGTAACGCATTTGAATACTCTGTGAGTTTATTAAGATGAGCACCACGACAAAGTTTAGAATGCTTTATTTATAACATTGTTGTTTTAATGCACAATTATTATTTATTTAAAAAGAAAATAATTTTGTTCTGAGGGGTAGAGCGTTACATTTTTAACATTTTATATATTTTTCTTAAATCTCTAGGCGCGATGCAAAAAACGTGACCAAAAAAAAGACAAAAAGTCTACGACTCGAATATTTTAATTAACCTGGCGGAGTACAAGTTTTTCGAAGATTTGAAAAAAACAGGATCGAGGATCGAGTAAAAGGTAAAAGGATCGTTAAAGGCTGGCTTTTCCTGCAGCATTCCTATGCGAGTATCAGGCCTATTGTCGAAAGTGCGTCAAATAACATTTCACACAGTGGATGTAACGGTAGTTACAAACAGTTGTGGAACAATCTACGTCATTCTTTTCGTCGGCTTTTGTCAGTGAGCGAATAGCCGGTCCGATTGCAACCTTTATCATGTGTTTCTCGGAGTTGAATGCGATGAATCAGAGCGAAAAGCGAGGAACTCGCTAGGTTCACGCCAAACTGAAGTATCTACTCGAGTATCTGCGCTTTATGTGACACAATTCGATTGTGGGAAATAATGGCGAAGTGTTTTTAGGGAGATGTAGATAGTTCAAAACAGCCGAAGGTGATGCAAAGGTGTCATAAAATCTCTCCTCTTTCTTTAATTAAGTGTCATATTTAATAAATTAATTATATGTCATGTGTTTTTAAATCGAAATTTGGCATTCTCTCTTTTTATTTTAATTAACTGTGGTATTTCGCAATCCAAATTTGTATACATATATATATATATATATAATAATTATACAATATATCGCGATTTATTAGTTTGAAACTACTTACCACTGCGTATCTCTTCCAATTTTTGCATCTTATTTATTTCTTATTAAAAATATATTTTTCCAAGACAGAAGCTATTTATTTATTTACTTACCTAGGTAAAAATTTTATATACGATGTCGAGGAATATCTTATTTTTCGATTCGATACAGTTCATTCAATCTTGCATAAGAACCGACGATAATTCCTTCCTTTGCTATCATCTTGCAACAATTTGTTTTCCAATGTATCTCCCACGCGAAGACCCGATCGATGTCTCTCTCTCTCTCTCTCTCTCTCTCTCTCTGTCTCTGTCTCAATATTTTTGCACACTTTGTTACGTTTCCTCCTTTTATCCTCGAGATTCGATCTTTCTAGCGTCGGGTAACAGCGTCTGGATTCGATCACTTTAGTGCGATATCATAGAATGCAAACGACTCGCTATCCGTCTCGTCGTTGTCTACGTCGCCCTACGGGAAAGACGATGTGGTTGCCGAGTTTTCCAGCTGGAGCTTTCGTATCGATAACGATTGCAAACTCGGAAAGGAAGACCGCCGGTGAGGATACCTCTGTCGACTCCTTCTCCATACATTTGCGTAAAATAATTGAAATTCTACTCCGCCACGCCAATGGGCACAACCACAGCCAAGCCTTACATTTTCGTATCTTGCATACGAATGCAAACGGTATTTAATGGTTTACAACGAGGTCGTAGAATACTTATCAACCTGCTTCTGACCAAGCCAGATGACCTGTTGCTCGTTGTTTGAGCACCAAGGTATTATATTTCATCCTAGACGCCTCGACTTCGTTATCATACATCGAAACATATCGATGATTTTTGCCGCAAGATAATAAGATTACGGATTAGATTTAATCTTATACTAAGTTGATGTAAGTTGAAAGAAAGAATTCAACTCGCAGGTAAACAATAATCCTAGACATATATAAAATTTAATAAAATTATTATTAACTTCAACATATGTATAACAACAAATGAGTGTTGAGGTAGAGATTAGATAAAAAAATAACAAAAAAAAAAAAAAAATCAAAATTTTCAAATCAATCAAGTTTAGTATCTGGATTTCTAACAATGCACTCACGGAATTTTAATTTTAAAGTCAATTCAACTATTTTGAGTTAACATTTCAAAATTGATCAGTGTTCCAACCAAGAATGGATACTTGTTTACCGCGATGAAAAGTTAAGCGCGCAATCTAATTCCATCTTACGGCTCTTCCAACGATAAATTCCACGCAATTTATTTGTACAACTATTTCGCAATAACACTGCATGCACGGGCTTAAAGCCTCGATAATATTTACACGCGTAGTATATAGCAGCAATATACCTGAGTTCCTCGCGATCTTCGTTTCGCCCGGGGCAATGCGCGCGTTAAATGAATTTCAACTTCAACTTCGATTCGCTCCAATTCTCGGCGCTCGCATTTTCGCATGCATATGAATTAAAGACGTGGATAATAATTTGAACGAAGCGGTGGGGTCCATCCTTGCCTGTAAAGTTTGTGACCTGTTGCTCTGTCAAAGTCGCTGGATTTGATTTGATGACTGATACTTTTGAAAATATACAATATCTCATTTTCACAAGGTTTTCTTTTGGATCGTAAATACACCGAGAAAAAGATTTCTTTAGATTTAGTTTAATTCTACTTGTTTGACTTGAATTTATTATATTTAACTTGACATTTAATTTTTAGTATTAAAATTTATCTTGTTGAATTAAGAGTTTTGCTGTTTCGTTACAATATACCATGTTGTTTAACAAAAAAATACTATTATTTAAAGGAAATAAAGTTTATTTTTCAATTAAATAATAGTTTGTTTGGCTAAATTAAATACTGTTTCAATGAAAGAGAGATTTTTTTAATATCGTTAAAGCATATAATAAAGAGCGTTATTTTTTTTTCAAACAATTTACTATAAAATATTTTATTTGAAATAAAGCTATTTATCATTTGAGAAACCAAACAATCGAATTTGGTGAATTAATAATTGGTTTGTTTGGACTATTTCAAAAAATTAATTTCTTTGAGACTTATAAAATTTATTAAAATAATTTAACGGAATCGTTCTTTTTGTATAGATCTTCAAAATTAACGAAAACACGAATAGGAGATGAAACAATTTTTGCCATATGTTTCGAAAATGTATTACATGATTCTTATCATAATGAAAATGCTTAAAATGATTACGTACTTTAAAATGGATCATAGCATAAAATTTTAATAACAAATATATTGAATAATTGATATGTGTTGTCATTACCCTTAGAATGCCATCATTAGAATAGACGTCAGACATCGATTCATTTATTGATATGTCCATCATATTTGAAATCGTTACTATTATAATGTTTTGTTTAAAAAAAAAAAAAGAATCATGAAAAAATAATCTTTTCTGTCGAAGATTCCTTATGCATTTGTGTATATTTTTCTCTTCAGAAAAAAAGTCCAAATTTCAAGTGATTAGAGAAAAAGATTTTTTTCTATTGCAGAGCCGGAAATTTGTCCAAAAAAATCGGAATCTCTCGAAAAATTAGAAAAATCATATAATAGAAAAAAACAAAAGTGCAGAATTTAAGAAAAAAAGCAAAAAAAAAAAGAAAACACCGTTGACATACTAATCGTGTATGCATATAAATTTCTGAAACATGATAGCTTAACGACTTCGATTCTTACCGACGAATTCGCGACCTGTTGCATCCATGGTAGAAGCCATGGCATTTATGAAGCCTTAAATTTCTCGTAAGTACGCCACGATACGTCACGCTTAAATCAGTAATTCTTTAATGCAAATGGAAATTTTCCTCGATTCTTTTTTCCCCACGATGGTTTGAATGATTAACTTAATCATTTATTGACGTGTAAATTTAACAGAAATTACAACGATAGAAAATTAATGAAATACATAAAACAAGCAATTTATATCTTTAAATTTCGATCACTTTAAATTAAATCCTATTTCTCTTATTCTTCCGATATTTCCATCACATTATACGGTGTGCTGGTTAATTAAAAATAATTAAAAATATTTAAAATGAAGTGAAGAATATATATATATAAAAAGGTATATTATTTTGTTACGCAGAACAACTTTGTCATAAATTGTAATTACGTTTTACGGAAACGACACGATGCAAAGATATTTGTTTTCAACTCGCGACGAAATATAAAATACTAAACATAAAATACTAAAGCGTATTGAGTAATCTCGCATTTTAATTTGATGCTTTCTATTATCACGCTCTCTGCCAAGTTCATTCGCGCTCATCCCGACTGTTCCGCTTATTGTTAGCAGTTTGTATAAAGGCGGCGGACATCAAAGCGGACATCATCAACGCGCGAAATTCGACGATTTCAATTAGCATCGTTCCGAGGGCAAAGCTCGCAATAAAAGCGGTCCGCGAAATCTGCCTGTTCCACGGATAGTTTTACATTTCGGCGGACACGAAAGCGCGCTCTCCGCCGAAGCGTGACATTCGTTTTATGCCGTACAAAACGGCAAACTTTTGTTGTTCGCACCAACAAAAGTATTGCCGTCTGACTTCATTGAGACGATATATAAACAATTCATTCGACGAAACTACCGTTTATTTTAATTTAAAGTGATATTAAAGTTGACTTAGTAGCTCGAAATATAATACAATACAATAAGATTAAAAGAAAGTGTTGTTTAATGTAATTTTCAAATGAAAATGTAATACACATGTATCTTACATAGTACAAAAGATCAAATCGAAAAATTTGATATCTATAATGATATGATTTATAGTCTAAAATTGAAAATCTAGTCCAGTCATGTGCCTTGTGTATATCTGTAAGTCTGTTCCTTTTAGCTTAATTTCTTACATTATTCATTTTTTTTTCTTCTTTAATCACTTTTTTATGAACCGTGTAATAAATTAGACTAAAAAAAGAATGGGTCTTTGTTAAATATCTTGAGAATTGGAGTAATTGACAAAAAATGATTTAGACAAAAAAATTTCAAGGTTGCCATATGATCGATTCATTCGCAAATATAGCAGATGTATGTCGATGTACTTTTTGTGGTTTTTGTATTATAAATAAAATCGTATGTATTTTTCTTTACATAATATGATTATTCTATGATTATTCTGAATATAAAAGTACTAAAGTATAGTCATCAAAAAATTAATAGTCTACGAAACACTTTATTTTATTCTGAAACTCGTAAATTCTTATCTCTCGTATCTTAATATTATTTTTATGCACAGAATAATGAGAACAAATTAACATAGAATATTTCACAAAAATTTTATATTTGATAACGAACATATTAAACGAAACGAAAAGTTTTTATACGCTCGTGGACTTTTTCTTACTTTGCGGCTGATTCGAATTATTTGAATAACAGCACGAAGAAAACTTTCCGTTACATCTGGTATTTTTGCTATCAAATATAGTATTTTTTTAAGATATTCTATACTTCTTATATCAAAACACAATGTATCACACAATTTCAGCATACATATAGCATAGTGATTTGTGAATGACTGTGACATCATGCGTTTTCTCAATTTAAACTGAATATTTTATGTGTTTTTATCATGTGATGTAATTTTTCATAATATCCTTCTTTTTTTAACACAAAATTAATCGTTCCTTTTATTTATTTAAATAGTTATATTTTGATAATTTAAAAAAATAACTTAAAACTCTATATAACTTTATTTTTATTTTCTTTTTTTAAATATAATATATAATTGTTTTAATAAATATTTAATGAAAGAAAAGTAAAATTAATTAAACATGAGAATTATTTTGTAAAATACCAATCATTTCGAGAGCAACGTTAATTTAAACATTCTTTCTGTGTATTGCAAAATCATTGTAACTATGTTGCATCAATAATTGTATTTTCTACATTGGAGTAACAAATTTAGATTACTTTATATTTATATCCATATAAGAATATGACAGTATTGCATTAAATATACCTTCACAAATTTGTTGCCCTAAAATAGATAAATTTAATAATTATATTACATTTAATAATTATATTATCTATGATCGCACGTAATTATGAATGGAAAGAGAGAAATATAATATCATCTATTCGTTCAGGTTCTATCAGGTTCAAGATTTATTAGGACCTTTTATGTCTGTATATAGAGTACCGCTATTAGATTTGCAAAAAAGTGGAAAGAGAACTAACTCTTTAAAAAGTACAAAAAAAAAATTAAGAACACTTTTCTTATATAATTTAATTTTATTAATAACCCTTAGTTAGAACTCTATGAACTCGTTGCAAGGATATGAAAAGCTCCATTTATTTCGGCAGCTCACATTAATTATTGATAAAATCATCATAAAATTCCACGATTTTTTAAAATGAAAATGCGCACGTCTTAAAAAAAAAAAAATGTTTAAACCAGAAGCAGAATTGCTTTTGTAATCAACATTTTTGTGTTGCAGTGTCGAAGAGAAAATGCGGTAATACGCGGTGTACGTATAAAAAGTACGTACTCTCGATAAAATAAAAGAACCACTCTAAGCGCGAGTAGCGTGCATGTGCGCGTGCGCGTGCGCGTGCAATATTATTCGGCGAAGCGGCGGACCCGCAGACTACGAAACTCAATCAACGAAAAAAATTTAATTTACCTTTGCAATGTCTGGTAAAACCAGGAATATCATTCGTGTCGGTCAACACGCACAAATCGACGAGGGTCCGACGATTACATCGCGCGCGCGATGGGAAGAGATATCATGTGATCCTGGGGAGCTGAAAGCTTTGTGGCACACGAGGCCTGCGCACCAGTTCTCGTCGATGTGTCCGACGAATAATTGCTTTGTTGCAATTAATCGTGATGCGACGGTTCTCTGCCACTCTCAAGTTAACAACAATCGGCATTCGCAGTAGTTCCGCGGGGCTCAATCACGATGTCCATGCGAAAGGGAACTTCTTGCCCGTATCGGCTCATCGGCCATATTTGAAAGTATTTACTCGTCGCTTTCTCGTAGAGCACCTTTGTGAGCACTATTCTACCTTAAAATTTTATTTCTTTAAAAAAAAAAAGAAAAGCTTTGATCTTCTCTGACGTACAGTTGATCTTCATGCGTCATAATAGAATGGCGAGTTAGTCCATTGCGGTTATCTTTTGTGTTGTTTGAAGCGTTATGTATTATGACGGTGAGAATTAAAAATTTCTAAAACAAAATCATGCATCAGTTTTTATAAAGGTTAACATGGTTAAATGGATACTTGAAGTTAAGTGTTGTTTTCTCGCTAAATTGGTCCTTTGTTACACTTATTTCCTGAATATCGTTTAAAATCGTGGAGAATTTATGAAGCATCTGATCAATTTGTGTAACTGTCATATATATGTATACTGTACATAACTATTTTTGCTATTAATTAAAAAGTAGTCAAGTTGCGTAAAAATATTTTATTACGTATTTTCTTCAAAGTATTATTTATGACCAATTAAATATTAAAGTTGTACGATTATGTAAGTAATTTTTTTTATGTCACGTGACAACTGCTCGTAACAAGGTAGATATGTATATAATCGCGATAGAAATTGATGTAACTTATCAAAATTTTATATTTCAATTGAAAAATGTATGATGCTAAAAAGAAGTGGCGCATATTTGCAGTTATTTGAATACCTTTGAATACCGGAATACCTTTTAACTTTTTTAATAAACATATTTTTATGAAAAAAAAAAAATCTGTTTTATCAAAGCAGAATGATAAAAAAAAATAGATTTGAAGAATGTATTTATTTTTAATATAGTCAGTACAGCTACAAATATTGTCTACTTTTTTACTGAAATAAAGCAAGACATTTAATAAAACTGTTTCAAATAATATTGAACAAAATATTTCATAAAAATAAAAATTGCCTATAGATTTATAACTCTTTTGTAATATTGGAAAAAGTGAATTTTACATGTATGAAAACAGCCGATGCGAATGGAAAAATGGAGGTATTTAGTGAGCACCGGAGGGGGCAATAAGTCAATTTGAAATTTCCATCAATCGTGGAGGAGTAATTACACATCTTAATTGTCATCAGGCTGTCATCAAGCATATACGAGGGTAATACCTTTATACGTTGTTACGTCATAGTCGTACGGCGGATTTCGCGGCCGAAAAGCGCCGAAATGCAAGAGCGCAACGCGAGTATTGTGAAAAGCACAGGCGTGTCTAGAATTCCTGCTGAATAAAATTTTAATGGAGAAATCAAGTATACGTTTGATCTCTCCGTTTCTACCCGGCTTGCACGCGGCCCGAACAATCGGCGAAAAGTATGCCGTGCATTTCGATGGTGAATTCGTTGCTGGCGTCGCGCTGGATACCGGCCGGCGCCACCGCCGCCGCTCGTTGTGAACAGAAAAGCCAATAATTCAGTGAATTTTTACACGGTCGAGCACGATCGCACCCCTCTTCCCCTCCCCCCCTCCCTCCTCCAAATATCCGCATATCCATCGTACGAAAACAACGTAATAATTCATAACGCGCGCCGATTCCGCGCGCATTACACGCCAACCCTTTTCAATGTACATCTCCAATTCTTCGGTTATAGCAATGTAATTATTTCCCATTTGCATTGAGTGAGTTTCATCGTCAAGGCGTACCGTTTCAAATATGGCGTGTTGTGTTGCGCGTGTTCGGTGAAGAAAGAAGAAGACAGAAAAATACGGCGGAAAGGGAATTTATATGTTAATAAAAATTTTTAAACTGTGAGATTCTTTAACAGTATTATAAAAAACATTTTTGGCATATCAACACATTTTATGTAAATCATATTTTGTTTGTTATACAAATTGTATATTTATTTGCAGTTATTAATATTATTTCTTTTGTATTCGTTATTATTAATTACAAGAGTTTACTTAAGTATTCCTTATCGTGCCAAATACGAAGTAGCTGTAATAATAATAACAACAACAACAACAACAACAATATAGTTATATATTTCTGTACATACAAATATCTTAAAGTGAGGATTACCGTTATTTGTGTCTGAAAACTGTTCAAATAACTGTGACAAGTATTACAGGTTGTTACGACATTCACCGTCGTAAATTACACGGACGGTACACATCCGGTCTCGAGTCTCAGACATAGAAATTATTATCCGAAAGTCCCGTGGAAAAAAAAAAAAAAACGTCGATATCGGACGTCTCCTCCGGTATATTGCTTCTCGCCCGAGGGTGCTCGAAGAGAGCCAGGCGACAGTATCGTTGGCTCTCGGGGTATCCAACGATTCCCCCCCGAGATGGCTGCGAACGTAACTCTTGTTTCGCCGCGGCAAATATTTAATTCCGCAGTCCTGGAAAAACAGGATATTGCCAATGTTCCTCCCCGCAACTTGGACACACCCCGCGCTCCACCCCCCCTCCCTCCCCCGCCCGCCCCGTGAGCCCCACGCCTTCAAGAGTGGCTCGGACGTTGACGCCGCCGCTGGGAAATCTTATTTCGACGAACAGCTAATTCGATGTACCTCATTGATACGCTAGAGGCAAGAAAAAGCCAAACGGCCATCGTGCTCCGTTTCTGCGGCAACTTTTTACTACTTTTCCCAGTTGATATTTTCCAATAGCCATTACTAATCAATATTAGACGGCTTTTTTGACATAACGAAAGAAACGAGGTCGGAAGTTAAATTAAATACGCACGTCATAGCGCGTCCTGTGTCTCACAAAAATAAAAGTAATAAGACTTTTCTTCTTATTTTTATTTCTCTTTTGTATCATTTCACTGTTGTAACGGACTTCGTAGACCAAAAAAATTAATTGTATAAATTAAATAATCTTAAATGGCCCGTCCCCCTCCCCCCCCCCTCCGCTTTTCACGCGCGCAAAGAGGCGTGGCTATTCGCGGCCGAGCGTATTCTCCGGATCGGAGAAATCAACGATGCAAATATCGGCGCGCAACAAAGCGCCGATGGTTCGCCACATCACACGCGATCACAGCCGCCTGCGGGACGTGTGTAACGTCCGGCCGATATTGTGCGGTTTGCAGGTGTTTAGCAATAAAGAGGCGCGACGTGTCTCGAACATTCCGGCGCGTTGCCGCACTCGAATACTCAATTCTTAGAGCCGCGTGAATGAAGGTTAGTTTTAGCAATCTAAAAGTTTTAGCAATCTCCGGTCTTCCAATCTCGCTTGTATGAGATTTCAGCGGTGAGCAAACATATAAATTGACGCCAAGTGCATTTACCGTTAAATAAGCTTACTTAATATTCAATTTTTTTCTCTTCTTTTTTTCTCGTTGTATCGCTTCCTTTAACACATATACCTCTTCTGAAGAATTGCTTTATAAAGGAATTGTTATATTTTTCTGATGAAATAATTAAACGTGTACGAAAGAAGGCAATTAATATAAAATAATCCATATTGTTATACATTAATTGTAAATATTTTAATGTTTACTATCAATAGTTTAGTATGTAACAGTTAATTTATTCAACGTTTGTATTCAACGTTTGTTTTTCTTTAACTAATTCTACTGTTTTCTTTACATACATATATGCTGCTTTCTAATATATTTCTTTCGTAAAATTGTTTCGTAATGTTACATCTTTCTGAAACAATTAAACATGCACTAAAGAGTATAATTAACATAAAGAGCCATCATGTAAAGTGTTGTCGTGTTTTACTATATTATTAATAATCGTATATTATATTATTAATTGTCGCAATCTAATAATTACGACATTTAAATTTTGTTTTCATGCTTTATTAAAATCGTAATTTTAAATATTCTTGAAACGAAAATATTTGGCATAAAATCTATAACGAGACTAAATTGATTTGAGGCTAAATATATTTTTAATTAAAAATAAAACTTTTAAATAAATAAGAAAATTAAAAGAATACAAAATTTTATTACTCTATTTCTTTAAAAAGAGAGTAGCACTTGATTTTGATACTTTTACGAATAGGAGAAAAAAAAATATATATTTTTTAATAAAACTGATTCTGATTTTTTAATAAAACTGATATTATTTCAATCTTTTTGAACTAAGATATTGCAATTTATACATACAGAGTAATTTCCATTTTTACAGTAACAGAGCAATTTAGACAAGATGCGTTAATTTTGTAATAGACAACATCTCACGAGCTAATTAACGTAAACGGATAAACATTCTTGAATGCATCAGAATTTTAGCTTTTCAACGAGACCAAGATTATCTTGTTGCAATTTTCCTTTGTGAAGATATTGGCAATCATATCGATTTATGATCTCGATCAAATACGGAGTCAGCCAACGCGTGCGTGTTTTTCGCTCGACGTATCATATTTCAAAGCGCTATACATGTTTCACACTTTTTTTAAATAGCCTGTTAGCGTACCTGTCAAATTACGAGCAAAAAATATACGCAGCCTTTTTTCATCTATGGTGCAGCCACGTTGAATTTTCAAGACGCTAACGTTGTAAAAAATGGACATAGCGATACGTAACAAAAATTGATCCTCCATGTTTCGCATTTTACAGATGCTGATGTAAAATACGTAGCAGCTTAATATAATATATATTTATACAAATAATATACTTGCTAATTGCTAATTGGTCAGTCTCGATAGTCTCATAAGTTTCGCTTAAAGTCAAAATAACATTAATCTAGCTCCTAAAGTAACGAGCTTAAAAAACATAACTAAAAATTTTATTAATTACTCTTTTAGTTTTTCCATATATAAGATTAAAGTTTTATATTATAAAATAAATTATATAAAAATTAATTAATAATTAAAAAATAAAAAACACGTGTCTAAAGAAAAGTCGATCAAAGAGGGTTGAGGAGAATCTTTATATAAACGCCAATTTTTTCCCAACTTTTTTTAAACTATTCGTTATTAATATATTAATTAATAAATTAATTTTATGTTAAATAAAACAAAGTAATTCAATGTGGAACTCAATTTAACAAATATGTTTGTAGAAAGAAATAAAAATTTATTAAATTATCTTAAAAAGTATATTATAAGTTTAGTTATAATTGTATATTATAAGTATTTTATTTAAAAATAAAATTTACATTTGTACATAAAACGACCAACATCAAAAGAGATATCGTATTTAATTGGCAAACGCTGATTCTTTTGGGAAAAGAGAGTTAATTTTCTACGATAACTTACATGTAAATATGCTTATATGTAAACTCAGCGTAACCCGTATTCCCAGAAGACAGAAAGAGAGAAACGCAAGATGTATATGGCGGTTACAAATAAAGCCACTTCTCTCGAAAGGGTCGAATGGCGGAAGTTTTACGAGGGTACGTATTTTAAAAGCGGCGTTTGTTCCCCTCTATATGTTGTACGGCTATTTCGGCTGAGTGTAGGTAGGAGAGATTCCGAATAGCGACCTAGGCGAGTGGGCAAACGACGGAGACGATTTTAGGAATAGAGTGTGACGCGAGGCACTCTATGGCAGACACGAGCATCACCTGGTGCACCAAACACCGTCTGCATTTTATGACCGGCAATGAAACGAACGACAGCGGCCACGTCGCTCGAGCAATTTCGATCTCGCGCGATGCGATTGTCCTTCTCGGATATACTGGCGAAATAGCCAAAGTTCCTCCTATCGACACTTGATACGTCATTTCGACCACCACTCCTCCTCTCCTACCAAATTTCCTACCAAATTTGCAAACACCTAAGCAACCCTCCCCCTCCCCCCTCCCCCCAAAATTTATTATTTATAACACACATCCGCACGGGATTTTCTCATTATAATATTAAGTGATCCAGAGTATTGCGAAAACTTTGTGTAACTTTGCAACTTTAAATTTACATACTTTGACCGAATTATAATTATTATGTTAAAATTTATCGAAAATACAAAATTCACAAGTATAAGACGATAAAGAGAATATATAAAGTTTTATCATGTAAAATTGTCGACGTCTAATAGTTAATACGAAATTTACGTTATGTAAGAAATATTTAGTGATTTAATTTCACTTAACGTTCACTATTCTTCCCAAAGATTTTGTTATCCTGTAAAAAGAGAACGAGAATTACTATACATAGAAAGAAAAAAAATCGTTTCTTTTTTTTTTCCTCTCTTTTCCGAAAATCACTCGCGGAATAAAAGCAGCAGTAAAGCCAAAATTACACGTAACTACCGGGCATGATCTGAAAAGTCATTGCCACATACTCTCGTACGACTTTTGTTAGTCACGTCGTAAGAAACGAAGCGGGGGAAAATACGTTTCGTCTCTCGACAGGTTACATTTTACGGGCTGTTCTCCTAGCAAAACGACAACGACGACAGTCAATTAGATACATTTTTCGTCGTTATTGCCGTTTGTTTTTTACTGTAATCGCAGGATCTACTTACGAGCACAGCTCGGAGGATGCGCTTTAACGGTCGCTTTTAATGTAAATCATCTTGCACTTTACCGCTGTCCTTCCCTGCGAATTACACGGGTTTGGTTTACTTACACGTCACAAAGTAAGAGCCACGTAATTCAGTCACTGAAATTGCCGTGTCATTTTTTTCAATTTCCCAGCACTTTCAAGCCTTATCTCGATTGTTCGATTGAACCATTGCCGAATAGTTCTCTTCTTACTGATTGTTACGATTGAAAAGAAAGTTTACGACTTTACTTACCGACTTGGTAAGAAACGTCACGCACGCGTCTCATCGTTAAGCCTCGTAAAATCAATTTGACGGCGAGGTGCTTGTTGGTAGAACAGTGGTTATTCTTGAAATCTGATAAAAAGGCCAACGTGAGTCCCGTGAGAAAACGACGATGAGCTACGCTCATATATAACCGCCACGCGAGACGTACAGCGAAAAAGATGTCCGGCTTCGCACATGGTAAATGCAAAGTTTATGACGTGACCCCTTTCCGAGTAGCAGCAACGATTTAATCCTATGTAGTGCCCCGTAATGACATTAGTCGGATTACGCCGCGCTTGCACGTCCGTAAGCATGGACGGGGTAAACGGTAACGTACATCATAACTGTTATGGGAAAGGGGTACTAGGCGAGTGAGATTAACTGAAGTTACGTCGTTTCCTCCATAAGGGTTATACATGCAACTCGTTAGTATAGCAACTAGCAGTTTGGTATTATCTACACGTTACCGTGCCGTGAGATGTTTATTATTTAAGGGGGAAAAAAAAAAAAAGGTTTTGCAATATTTTTAGCGGTAGCCAAATAATGATAACGCTTTCACGTTCGTTCAGTTTATTATCGCGTAGTTTTATATAAATTGTATCGTGAATATGTGTGATATTCACAATACAATTTGTGTAAATGGCATCATTCCAGTAATATTTTTAACCGCTTGGCCATATATTTTAATTCAATTGCAAAAGAGTGACTTTTGTTAAATGATCAATTTATATTTCCTAGCCACAAGTTGGAAGAAAACTATTTCTGCTCTTCTGTTCGGACCTTTGATAGAACTTTGACAGAGAGAACATTTTTAATACTCTATTATTTTATTCATTTGTTTGAATTATTTATACTACCAGGTCTCGTCACGAAATTTGCTTGAATTTATATTCTCCGAAATTTTCAAATATATCTAGGAAGAAATATCAGACGAAACAGGAGATCGTCGTGAGCTCTGCGATCGAGCATTGCGAAAATCTTGTACAAAATCCAAAAGTAACTCGTTTTTCTATCCTCGAGTATGCAAATATTCCCGGCTTGCATTTTACATGACATAAATTGTGTCTCGTGACGTCAACGGCACGTAGGAAATGTTATGCGAATATATATCCACCTTCTCCTGCTGTATGACCAAGAAGAGAAGAAAACAGTGAGCTGTATAATATAATATTGTCAAGGAAAAGTAAAAGTAAAATATATACCGCGATATTTTGAATAAAGTAAAAAACTAATGAAAACTCGTGACAAAGGTTAACCTAGAAGCCAGAGCTTATTCGGACTAAATAGCACGTAAAGTGAACGCGGAAATAATCTAAAAATAATCTCTCTTTATCACGGAGCAGGCAAATATGCTCGTCCACCGAGGCTGCTACGCGATTTTTGCACGATGAAAGATGCTATCTTGCTGCTGCAATGTAAGCAGCAAAGATTCCCCACAGATTTGGCTGAACGCTTATCTTTGGCGAATATCCGATTTGCATTTGAAATTGAATCATCAGCTCGTTAGTCTCTAATTACTTGGTAAAAATGTAAAGTGTCTAATTTGTCAAATTTCGTCTTCTGTCTCGTAATCCTTTAATTAAAATAAAGACAATTAAATTGAAAAAAAATTTAAATTTTCTAAATAGTTTATCGACGAATAAATATTAAATTTTATAAACTTTATACCTGCTAGAGATCTTTAGCACATGTGAGTAAAATTTATAAACATTATTATTGTATACTTTCTAATTTTCCTTCAGAATAAATTCAGTTACAAATTCGTTCAGTCGCAAAATCTGCTTATAAAGAAAAGTATTTAAAAAAAAAACGCGTACGTATCGTTAAATTTTGTATCGGGAAATTTTGTTATTTAAACTTTTTATCTATGATAAAATTTTATTTTGGCTTAAGAAAAGTTAAAGTCTTAAATTTAGAAACGTTAAAGAAGGATTATTAAAGTATTGCTGTATTGTTGTTGGCAAATGTATCGGCATGCTTTATTAATGTCAACAAGCATTGGACATCGTCGCAATGTCGCGTGCCAAAAAGCGTCGCGTTCAGTTAGCGGCGGCCACCCAGTTAATTAACAGCGTATCAAATGATGCACTCTGCTAATCTTGGTTACACTCTATCGTAATTTTCCGACAAATGCCTACGAAAATTTCTGGCAAAGCCAATGCTAACATTATTGCATCGGTCACTACGCGTTGGCTCTTTTTAATTAAATGAACTGATCGATTATTCAATGCGAAAGGTTTATTTATCGTTAGTTCTATTTACAATTGTCTTTTGTTGCCCGAAATTTCAAAGAAAACTTTGTGATAAAACATTCTACTCAAGAATATATATATATATATATATATATATATATATATATATATATATATCATTCACAGATATGTTTTATAATAATATTAAAACACAATTGAATCAAAATACATATTTTCTGACTAACTTTATTGATAATTTTATATTTCAAATGACTTAATTATTTACAATAATTATAACCACAACTAGTTTCCTTCATACATATTAAAAATCTTAAAAGAAATATTATTAGGAATTTATCGATGTACATTACTAACTAAATTGTTGACGATACGTATGTTTTGCTATTAAAATTTTATATATATATATCTCGAGATACTTCAAAACGTAGATTGAAGAACGTATAAAGCGTGGTTGAAAGGACCGAGGACGTTTTACATGTTCTTACATGGTATCATCTTCGTAATCGTCGTTCGCTTCGCCGGTTTCTTGCCGGAGCTAGCGTAGTAAACAGTGACTATTGCTTATGTAATAGAAGATATCTATTTACGCGAGCTCCCTCACGGCTTACGAACGGGCTGCTGGATGCATTATCCTACACTAAGCTACCGCGCACGGCGTCGTCATAGTCCTGTCCCTAAAAGGGCAAATACGAGGGAGCCAATTAGAGGAATTAGCTTTGAATTGTCGGACGAAAGAGGCGTATAATTTAGGCGCTTTCGCGCATCGTTCAATGACGCACTCCGAGACAGAGGTACGAGACGCGGTTGAAGCACTCGGTTGAAAGGAGCACGGGGAGGAGGACGGGGTCGGAGGGAGGGAGGGAGGGGAGGGGAGGGGGGGGGAGGAGAACCCGAGGTTGCTGCCAGTATATCGTGCCGCGATGCAGTATGTTGCACGTCTAGGGTAACACGCCGTGAATGTGACACACGGGGCTTTCAAGCCACCTAAGGCAACGAGCTCGCTTGCATACTAATAAGCTTGCGGATAGCTGAATACCCGGCTTTAGTTTGGGCATAATGGCAAGTCCATCTCGGGAGTGTGTGCGTGTGCGTGTGCGCGCGCGTGTGTGTGTGTGTGTGGGGGGGGGGATGTCACATACCCCCATTTCCCCGCCTTATCCTTTACGACTCACCTGATCCTTCCTTTCCACGAGCCACTCGCTTGATACTCTTCTTCCTCCTCCTCACCCTTCCCCCCCCCCCCCGCCTCTGTCAAACGTTTTCAATGTTGCCTTGATCTTGTGATCTGCTTAAAATTGTCGATTGTATTTTAAAATTGCTCTTTCAACATAACCGTGTCGATTAATTCTTGCGTATCGTCAATAAAGTTTAACAATACCGTTTCCGTTACTTCTAAAAGATATCGCTTGGTGCGACATTTAAGCAACAGGTGCACATCGTAAGATTCAAAGAAAGTTACGTTCCATTAGCGAAATCACGTTATGTATGAGTCAGTAATTACCAAACAGGTTTCTTATTTGTCTTTAATAAGTTGGAGAAGTTCTTCTCTTTGACTTTTTAAAATTAACAGAATAGCTTCAATATATATATATCATAAATTTGAAAAAATTTAATTTTAATGACAGATCTTTTATGAGTAAAAAATGTTAATGTATTTTAAAATACACACATACACACACACACACACACACACACACACACACACACATTCTAGAGCTTCTCTATATACTATAATCTAAGATTCAAATATTAACTTTTATTTTTTATTTACATAAAAGTGTATATATAGATTTTATTCGGCACATCTATCTTTATTTTATCTAATAAGTGATAAAGGTAGAATAACATTAAAAATACGTTTTCTGTAGCCATGGATAGTATGTTTAAAATAAAAAAAAAGGAAAAAAAGATAAAATTAATCTAATTTCGGTAAAAATGTTTTCTATCATAAACGATAGTATGTTTTATGTATATATATATATAAATATATATAAATATATATATATATATATATATATATATATATATATAAAATCAACGATATGATAAGAAATATTTACAAGATAATTCATTATTAAAATATGTCTCATGTTCTGAAAATTTCCATCAATTTTATTTGTGAAACATGAATAACCAAAATAGAGATATCAGTTTTTTTTTTTTAAGTGAAAAGACAGATTAAATAAAACATGTGAATTCTTAGATATGCAATAAAATAGTATTTATATAAATTACAATTGGAAAAGCTTATTTTAAATGTATTACCTGTACACGTTACGTAAATTTCAATTACGCAATCGTGACTAGACATGCAACATACATACATACCGAATGTTATGAGCCTGGACCGATGGTCCTCTTATTCGCAGAACGAATCGTTTTGGCTTTTCTCGATACCAGAAAAGCCGAAACCATCCGGGACCGTGATTGGTTCTGTCAGTGCAACTCGTAGTTATTTCTCGCAAACGGATTTCTTCCCGTATTTTTCAAACTGGAGTGGTGCATATGAAAGGCACTATCAACGCGGAATTACTCGGCATAACGAACTGAGAAATGAAGAGACCAAGAAAGTAAATAGAATTTTTTAAAATATCATTCTCTCTCTGTGCCCCACACACGAATATGCATACTCACAGTGAAAGAGGGATAAAAGTGAAGAGTAACGGAAGAAAAAAAAAAAGTGATAAAAGTTAATATTAATTTCTGTTACAAAATACTACTATTAATTCAATTAACCATTCTTTTTTTGTCTAATATAAAAACAACATTTGTTATTTGTTATTTTTTAAACTTTTACAAAATGTATCAAAATAAAATTTAGATAGATCTTAGTATCTTATAAAAATGACTTATAAAAAATGAATAAAAAAAACATGCATTTCTCAGAAAATTTGATATTGAATTTTAATTTTATAAATTTGATTGTAAGCCAATACAAAATGCAATATTTCCAATATTTCTTGAACATTAATGATCTTGATATAATCTCCAATTAATGTTGTTTAATGAATGTTTTAATATAATTTTATATTCTTCAAACAAATTTATTAAAATTTCTTCCGATTTCAGTGCTTGAACACACTTGCAATTCTCAATTTATTTTGTGAAAAAAAAAAAAAACATTAATCTTATGTTCAATAAAAGATATATTTCATGGAGATTGCCACGTTTGTCTTATAAAAATAAAATGAGAAAATTATGTTCGCACATCATGGCGTTACATGTTTCTGTTTTACGAAGACGCAAGTCTTCTCTTCGAATTAGGAAACGCCGTTATTCGAAGAAAGCTTCCTAAAAATCGAGCTAGATCAATGACCGATCCGGTAAGGATCAACAGTAGCGATTATTTGTTGCCGGAATACATCTGACGATTTTTTTGTCCTTCCATCGTTCTGTCATAAGAATCGCCGCCTACCGTAAATTTTGTCAAATCCAATTACCTTTTATTTATCGCGATTTACTCGCGATAACAATGTTTTTCGCTTTACTATCCTATAAAGTCGATCCTCGCGACTTTTTGAATATCGAAGAACACCTCTCTTATAAATTCTGCCAAAGGTCCTCGACAGCGTAACGCTCGTGTGAGTATGTGAGTAGATTTTATAGAATGGAAAGTCCATAAGTCCTTTGAATGTCGAAATGCAAAGTAAGCTGAGACCATCATCTAAATTCGATCGATATAAAACGACACTGAGCAGACCAGATATAAATCTTAAAGAATTACCTTGCACATCGGACTATCATAATTTTATATAAAATAACATAGTATTATATAGAAAGCTGTGTAAATTTGTAATAAATAGCTATATATAAATAGCAATTTCTATAACTATTGTATTTTTATAGAATAGTTAAGAGAAATTTTTATTAAACTTTTCACTACGCGGAACGTGTATATTTTGAATTGAACAGGCACGTGTATTTCATCAATATTTGATAAGGTCGAGATACTATTTGATTAGAAAAAAATGTCCACGAAGTCCAAGAGATTCGCTTACTTTAGCTTTAATGGCGAGGCACAAAGGCGGTATTTACGATGCTCGATACGTCGATCTAATCGTTTTACGGAGAGCGAGAGAGCGAGAGAGAGAGAGAGAGGGAGGGGCAAACCGCGAGCGAGTCGCGTGCGTGGACCGAAGCAACTAACCTCGTTAATCGCGACCACGTGGGCCGGATATTTAGCCGCCGTAATTAAACGTAATGCCTCGAGTACGTGCGCACACGTACTCGGCACCGCGTAGCGGGCCGCACACATTAACGCTGAATTCTTTATATGTGAAACAGCGTCGTTAGGGGAATCGAACGAGCCCAGATCGGCCCGATTCGTTTTCGTAATGAGTTTGCGGCGCAGCGGTCCGTTATCGGGACACGTGTCGCCAACACACGGAGGGGGGGGGGGGAGGGGGGTATATATGGTGGACGTTTTACCGAATAAATTTGCCATTTGGCAATCGGAGGATAAAGTCGGGCTGCTAGTCCGTTTTCCGCGAATCAGAAGAGCTTTTCACGAAGAGGACTCGTGAGACCAGTCGGAATTGAGTCTAAAAAAACCGTGTCCATTAAATACGGTCCCTGAGAAAATTAAACTGTTTAATATGTATATGTATTTGTGTCGTGTATATTAGATAGAGATGATGCGTATCATGACTTTATAAAAAAATATAAAGAATATTACAATTAAAGTTGAAAGTACATACAAAGGTCCTTTTCATTGACAGATGCTTTTTTATTTACCTTGAAATTCTAATTTTCTGAAAAATAACAGTAATATAATCTTTATGTACCTTTTATATCTTAATACTTTTTAAACATTAAGGGCAAGGGTTGCATCTCCGATTAACTTGATTGATTGATTAAATTTATGAATCAAATATCAAATATAAAACTTAGAACTGATCATCTTTAATTTAATTTCTTTGTTACTTTAACTAAAAGTCATTTAACTATCATTTAAAAGTATTATATCTTATATAAATAAATCATACTTCGCAGGAAAGAGAAATAATAAGATCAGTTTCAAGTTTCATAATTCACAATTCATAAAAGTTTCATTTAATCGACCGATTAAATTAAAAATCGGAAAAATCGGATGAAATTGGCCCTAGATGTTTTAAAATTCTGTATAGAAGATCAAATTTATTTGCCTATTTATTCAATTGCACAATCTAAAAATTATTATTCTGTTACAATATTACATGTTAAATTGTTTAGAATCCAAGAAGTGACTTGTCTTGATGTTATAATTAAGAAAAAAAAATTCAGGAGTATTTAAAAAACAATAAAATTCAAAAAAATCAAAGAATCCTTTGAAATTTGTAAGTTAATTGTTTTTGAATTTTTTAATTGGTGCAAACAACGACAAATATATGAATTTTGTCTTGCCTGCGTACAATCTGATAAGCACCTTCGTACGCTTTTCGTACGTACGTTTCGATCGATGCTTCGAATATTTTTTGAAATGAAAGCTATAAGATGAGACGAGGATTACTTTTGAGAGCCGAGGGAAAATGGGGTGGAAGTGGAAAATTACCCGCCGCAGACTTGAAAATTCTGAAGGCGTATAATAGACGGGGTTCCAGGGTGGGAGAAGCAAGTTTTACGGTCTACTTTATGGCAATTACGAGCTTAACATTACATGCAACGAACTAAGACGGAACGTCGGACGTCGCAAGTATTTCACGTTCAACGAGCTTACAACGCGAAGTGCGCTAAATATCCCTCGCACTATGAGGCGCATTATCGCTGTCGACGTTTATTAAGGAAGAAACGCGACGGCGATGTGGCGTGCCGTAATTCCAGGCAGAGCTAAGGGCGAGTAAACGATGGGTCGTCGGTAAGGCAAGATCGAGGTGAAAGGTACGGGGAAAATGAGGGAGGGGAAAAAAAGGCCGACTGCCGATTATGAAAAAATTTCTAATTTAATTGCACCGTTCAAATACAATCGACCGGAGAAGCTACAATTTATTATTTAAATTATTCGCTTACGGGAGGAGACGAAATTTTCGTTAATCATAATTTTGATCCATTTTTCAAGACGCCCTTTGGTTCATTCGCAATATCGGTGCGCGTACATCTTAAATTTTAATTCTGACAATCGCCAAAAAAAAAAAGATGATTATAAAATTTTAAAATATTACTTTTTCAAATTGTAGTCATCGTTTACTACTAGATATTTTTTATCTAAAAGAGAAATATTTATATAAGGAATGAAGGGTTAAAAAAAAAAAATGTCAGATGTTCCATCAATATTTGAGTCTTTTATCAATCTTTCTTATTTGTACTTTTTAATTTCATCATCGATATGTATTTCAACTCAAATATTAGGTTTCCTTCGTAAGCCATGAATAATCTCAAGGCGTGTTTTTCAAGAATTAGCTAGCTATTGAGGCGCAACCCTTTCGAAGTTTTGCAGTTGTATCTACGGGTCACCATCTCCCTTTCGGCCGTCGGCTCCGCCCTTTCCCTTAGCGGTACAGCGTAAGCCCTCTCTTTTTGCACGAGATCCCCTTATAAATTTACAAACAGGTCATGAAAGTCAAGCTCGCGTAATAAGGGGGGGGGGAGGGGGGTAATGTCGTAATTGACACGTTGGATATATCTGCGCGGATTAAACGAGGCCACGTGTAGGGAACACAGTCAGAGACATTGATTCTCTTGTTAAGACACCATGGAACGCTGAGGAGGCGAAAACGAGAAAATGGAGCACGGTCGAGGAGAGGCCATTCCGTACCCGCCGATAAAAACTTGAGAGTCAGAAGAACGGGAAAGGAGGAAAAGAGGAAATTACGGGAGGCGGAAGCGATCGGCGGGGTAGAACAGTGGCGTAGGAGGACGGGCTATCTCGAGATCAAGGCGTGCAAAAGGAAGAGCCGTACGTTACTATGGTAGGAGGTAAGACGTGATGGGAAAAATAAATGTTAGAAACGAGAAAATCAACGAAACAATTCGTTGATTATCGTGAGGAGATTTGGCCGCAACACTGATCATCCAAAACGAGATTGGATTGATATCAAAAAAATGAAAAAGCAGATAAAAATAGGAGAAAAAAATAGAAATGTAGATTGAGCGACAGATGCAAGCATAATTAATAAGTAATGCTACATAATAATATTTAAAAAAAAAACGTATCTTTTTCTTAAATATTTTTTTAAATGTCAATAATATTTCGTTAAAAATCTTAATCTCCTCTGTCGCATAATGCAAAAATCTGTTTAATTAAAACACAAATTCGATTGCAAATTCGTATACGCTACAAAAGATAATTTAATAACCTTGAACATTTTTATGTGAATACTCGTCAGTAATATTTTAACTTTTATTGAAATTAATCAAATAAAATAACAAAAGGAAATTTTAGATTTTTATTTCTTGTCGACAAATAAAAACTGACAATTGAAACCTTTTAATAATCTCTGCGTTTGAAAAATAATGTCGGTATTAAAATTATTAAAAAAAAGAAAAAAAAATGGATTGGAAACAAAAACGTGGAAAATAAAAATCGCGAAAAACAATTGGCAAACGTGAATTACATATTTGTCATTATTTCGCGTATTATTTCCTGCGGCGCCATAAGTCGATGGAAAAATAGGTGTAAAGTGCTTTTAACGTAATCACTTGCTCGTCGACCCGTCGAACCTCCTAACCAGCATCCTTGTGAAAGTGAGAGGCTATAGCGCGTGTCTGATGCGTACCCGACTCTTACTACTTGCGCCGCGACTGAACGTTTTGGTGGTTTTCCACTTTCTCCTTTCGCTACTTCGCACGCGCATGACCGCATTCTACCCCCCTCTCGCCCTTTTTTCGTCTTTCCACCGAGTATCGGGCACGTTTGCTAGCAGAGCGACTGACCAGCTTTAGGGGAAACCGTGTTTAAAAAAAAACCCATTAGTGATATTGCCTTGTTTTAATGCCGACGCACAAGAGGGACTTGGCTCACGCCATTGCCGCCGTAAGAATGGCTGAACCACCGATTAAATAAGTTAGCCGAATTTTATACTAATAACTATTTTCTATTGCCGTGTACAATTTTCAATTGTTTCAATTTTATGCAAAAGCTTTAATAAGCCTATCGATTAATATTTTAGAGATAGTTAATGTGTCTTACGAATAATAACGAATAATTTCTTACTTATAATATAATGTTTGTATTTATTAATAATTTAATAATATATATATATATATATATATATATATATATATGACTTTATATATTTTTGCAAAAGATTTATTTTCATACACGCACACGTATTTGTAATAAATATATAAAGAAAAATTTGTTAAATGTGTAGACATTGACGAAATTTGAAATTAATATGGAGAATCACAGCTTCAGCTTTGATCTTGTTAATATTGACAGCAAACATATATATATATATATATATATATATATATATATATATATATATATATATATATATATATTATCAATTATTGCCACACATTATTCTTTTGTAGATCGAGTATTCAATATGGCCGTTCGATGAAACACATCCCATTTGTAATAATACATTCGCTTTGCTAATTAATTTGATTGACAGAATTTACTTTTAACAATCTCCATTTATTCGTAAATATTTTTTCAATACTTTCGTAAGTAAGTATGCTTATGATATTGCATGAGTAAACTATGAAAGATATATCTCACACACCAAACAAATATGAAAGTATTTGCCAATTTGGAACATAGAAGATCAGAACATGTTGGCCTCCGCAATTCAATTTACTCATATAGTATGAAATTTACGGTACGTTGCGCTCTCTCTCTCTCTCTCTCTCTCTCTCTCTCTCTCTCTCTCTCTCTCTCTAGTAAGAGAGAAGAAAATAAAACTATAATTTTCAAAGCAAATACATCACATACAATAAATTAGCAAATATAAGAAATAAACCGACTAAATAATTTTAATACGAATACATTTGATCTCATGAACAGATAATATGAATAATATGAAGGAGCGTTTGTCACGAGTAATTTGCAAAATAAAATGAAGAAAAGATGACAGTGCATATGCGTTAACAGAAAAAGGAGGATTTAAGATAATATTTATAAGATAATGCTTACAGTTTCTCTTTTATTTCTTCTGGAATCTCTCTTCTTCTTTTAAATGAGTAAAATGAGTAAGATGAGTATTTTAATGATTGATACTCGGCTTTGTTGGGACGCGTTGAGACGTTGTCTAGTTAAATATGTATTATCAGTAAACGTAAACTCATTTTCCCTGATCGAGGAAATCTCTGTTGCGCGCGTGAAAGGGCCGTGGGTGCCAGTCACGTGAGGGTGAAGATTCTCAGGAGGCTCGACCCGGAGCCTCTCCGCAATCCGACGCGATGCCGCGTGCCGCCGAGGGTGGGGGAGGGGGACAACGAATGAATTTTTGACTTCCCCATAGAAATCTTGGATCCGCGTCACGCCAGCCCCCGCCAGAAATCCGTTTGCCCGCCCTCTCCGACCGAGAGATCGTTTATACCTACCTCACCGATTTGAGACGGTAAACGGAGGTTGTCGGCGAGGGGGGGGGGAGGGGGAGGGGGAGGGGGACGAGGGGATGAAACGAGCGGCAAAAGAGACGCGCGTTAGAACGCGCGGGAGACCCCCGGGGGGGAGAGGTGGTGGCGATGGTGTGGTGGCTGGTGGTTACCGACAAGGAGAATGGGGAAACGGGGGAGAGGGGGGGAGGGAGGGGCGAGGGCACGGGGGAGCGGAGGTTGGCGGCAAATTGAATCTCGCGCAAGACGTGACCGCCCCCGGGAACACCGGCGCGTCTGTACGGTGAAAATCACGACACGACTGCGGGCCACAATACGTATTACCCACGCTTCGTGGAAGTCGTGGCATTAGGCAACGACGTATTTCTCGAGTGCCGCCATCGTCGCCGCGCAGATGACGAGATTCCCGATGTCGAGGGTCCCGAGACTACTCGACGGGTTTTCATCTTCTCGCGCGACGCGACGATCGCGACGATGCTCGCGCGCCGAAGACAAGACCAGTTTCACAATGCACAATGTGGAAACGCACTCCTCGTAACGTCGTAATTCGTGAAAATGTCGAAGAGACTGCGACTGCCTTAAAGTAATTAATTCCATTACCTTCTGCATAAGCGCTTACATTAAATTACTAATAACTTCACTAGAAGGATTGTTATTACATATTATTCTTAGATCGCCGTAGAGGAAATAGCGATAATGATTTTTCAATATAAAGTAAGTATTCTTTGAAAATTATAATATTTAGACTTAAATAATTTAAGGAAAACTTTTAAATTTGATTTTTTATTTAACTTAAAAACAAGTTTGAAATTTAATTTTTTTAGAGTTGTCCTTTAAAATTATAATGTTGTTGTGAAATTGTAGATAAAATAAGATAAGATATTTAAAAGAGAGACATTTCATTGTATCTTACAGTAAATAGAAAATGTAGCGTTGTAAAAGATATAGCACATTTTCTTTCTTTTTTCGAAAAAAATGTAACATTTGCCTTGGAAATTGAAATCTTTGAAGTTTTAACGAGCAAAGCGATGAAATGACTCCGTAATATAGCCTAAAGAATATGGTATAAAAATTTCTACCCATGAGTTCATTTATACGAGATGAAAAAAATTGCATAACAATAATGATATGTTAGCATTTCGAGATTTAAGATGAGAAGTATCAAATATAGATAATAAAAATAATAAAATCGTGAGAGGTTTTTTTCAGTTGTATAAAGAATTATTTTGTTTTAGCAAGTTATAAATTGATAAGAATAAGTACCTCACGTTACGATAATAGAAAATTTAATTATTAAAAATATTGATAATGTTATAAACCAATTGTAAGACAAACCTAATATTGTGTTATAATATTATTAGTATTTTCTTAAATAAAATGTTTGTTTTCTATATATTATTGACTGATTTATTAAAAATTAATTGAATAATTTTATAATAAAAATAATATATTTTTATCAAAGGTAATTTTATAAATGTATATGTGTTATTTCATTAATATGTTAATGATTACAGATATTTCAATAATCATTTAAAAGCATACGTATGAATAATTTGTATGTTAAATTTTCATTTTCTGATACCAAATTTTAAAATAAAGATATAAATTATTAATATGCTAAATTATTATTTATTATTATTTTTATAAATTATTATATATATTAATTATATATTATTTTTATAAATTATTTATTTAATAAAATATGAAACATTCTATTAAAAATGTAATAAGATTCATCTTCAATTTTTTTAACTATTATCTTAAAATAATAAAAGTACAATAATTATAAGTAATTTTAATAGGCTTTAAACTTAAAGTCGTATTATAAATTAAATTTTGTCTTAATTCTTGTTACCGCAGCGTATGTCGTGACCTTTTAGAAAAATAAAAGAAACATTTAAATTGCTTGAAAAATTATATTACAGTTGCGGTTTTTTAAAAATGAATGTAAAGCACTGTACTTTTGAATCGAATTGATCGCATCGTTATGTAAACATTTATGAATTATTCAAATTGTATTTTTTAAATTAACTGGACGGAAATTAACTAAATCTAAATTTCCGTTTGAATATGATTTATGCAATTTCCCGTTTATTTGTCGTTTCTGAATCCTTTTTTTCAGAATATAAATATCCAGTCCTTCTTAATTTCTGATTGGCATACGGGACTTTTATTTCGAGTAGGGAGGGGGAGAGGCGGGGGGGGGGGGCGGAGGGTTATTAATATTCCGTAATCCTTTGTGCTAAATATAACGACAAAAATCGAAGATAACATCTCCTTCGTGCGCGCTACGCATTAGAATTATTATTTTGATATGTACCTTCTCGTGATATGAACGTCGAATAAATTACACATGCCTTCCGGTAACGTCCGTCCGAATGAGACAGGACGTACCTGCAACGTGGACGATTTCCCCCTCCCCCCCCCTCCCCCCCCGATTTTATTAAGCGCGTACCTACGCAATCGGAGCAACTCGTGCGGGTGCACTGTGGGATTTGCAACGTAAAACGTCGGGTGCCCCGCGGGCTCTGCTACGTCCGGATGAATGGAAAATTAAAAACGCCAATCAGGTGGCGGAATCCGGCCTGGAGCGATGCCGTCGGTGGTGTCACTCGAAGGGTACGAAAATAAATTTTTCCTCGCTGCCTGTGCTCACGCAGCGCGCAAATAATAAAACTTGCTATAAGCGTTGCTCATCGCCGCAAATATGTTAAATGTCATGGAAAATTTTTTGGATTAATCGGATATCGGAACGGTCAGAGATCGCTTTTAAAATCACGATCGTGTAATCAATTTGAAAATGCGCTAACTAACAAAATATTCATAAGCAAAGCATTTTTTGATAAAAGTTCGACGAGCAATTAATTGCTTGTGAAAAGGAATTACGAATTATGAATTAGGAAAAGGAACTTTTTCCAGAGCAACTTCGATTTAACTCCACGAAAGCCAAAATGTACTTTATAGAATCCTTTCTGAATTACCAGAAAAAAAAAAAAAAATAATTTTGAGTTCATAATGATCGTCTATGCTGTTTGAAATGTTTTCGGCGCATCTGATGTATAACTCGCTGGGATATCCGAAGCAAATATTTCATTTCCAAAAGAACCCCTGCTGTTCGTTATCGCGTCCGCCCTTCTGATCCGCCTACTTATCAAGACTTGCCTAAATACTGGAAACCACCCTAGCAATTAAAACGTGCAAGCAACACGTCACGCGATCTCTGCGATCGCAACACCTCTGTCTAAACTAATTACAAGACGAACCTACGAGTGCCCTACATGTGTGCGCATTCGTGGACATCGCGTTCGGACATTCCGAATTAACTATGCGAGGCACGATCTACATGGCTTACAAATCATTAAACGACTATTTCTCATCATTCTCCATTATGTTCAGTATCTGTTTTCTATTAAGAAAAAAATAAGAGAATAAATATAATAAAATTTTAATATTTAACTTATAATTATTCTTTATTATATTTATTCTCTGTTTTCTAAGAAATAGTTAAGAATAGTTAAATATTAAAATTTTTTCTCTTATTATTAGATAATAATAACATTATTACTCTAAAATCTAATATTTCCGCTACTATTTTTTTTCTACAGTGGAGGAATTTCACATATCACAGATTGAATGTCAGTTACATAAAAATACAAAAATATATATATATAAAGTATGTAAAAAAATAGTAAAAAAACATATGGTCAGAGAGTTTAATAATCAATAACAACCTATCGTGACATATCAAAGTGCTTACCAAATGGATTGACACGGCGTGTCAACGTCAATGCATAACATATGCGCATCGATCGTGTAAGATCGATATGGTCTCCGTTCTAGTTTCGTCGAGATTAAATCGTACCAATCGCGTTTTTCCAGGAATATTAATACCGCGACCTCCTTCCGCCAGTTTTTTGTCAGCTGTCGGGAATTACTTTATCATAAATTGAAGAATTGTGCAACTTCAATCTAATTTCTTCTAGGTAGGTAATACTTTCATATTGATGACACATGCTTTAGAAAATCCGATATTATAAAGGATTAGATTGAGGATTAGATTTGTTTGATAAAAACAAGAATAACTGTTGTCGAACTTTTTTTTTTTTTTTTATTGCTGCCAATGTACAATTTACCGTACAACACATTTACATTATTATTATTATTATTATTATTGACAAGGTGAGACACAAACAATTTTTAGTTAATTATATCTTTTTTTATATATAATTATATTATGTATAATTATATATATATATATATCCTTAGATATTAAATAAAAAAAGGTATTTCAAAAAAATATAACACTCTATATAATACAAACGTTTTACATTTTATATTTACGTCTTGAAGTTTCCAAGTTCTCAAGCAGAAAAATGCCACTTCATATATTTGACAAAATTGGAAAGCAATATAGCGAGTGATACTTGATATTTACGCTTGATATTTACACCGATTCGTTTCTGAACTTTTAAATTCAGCGGGCAGCAGCAAAGCGACCGCAGAGCGGAATGTGTTACGAGTTACGGTTTTACAGAACGTTGAACAATGCAAAACGCTCGATTTAATTTCGCCCGGGATTTATGCCGGAGGAGATCGCACCCCGAAAGGGAAGATGGCGGCCGCTCGCTGGAAACTCGCTAATCTTGTTAGAGCGGCGCGTACCGATGCACCGAGATGCACGCCATTTTCTGAGGATTGCAATTCAATGCTGCGCTCTCGTCGTGCTGGCTCTCCGTGCAGTTATCGTTACTGTGACTCATGATATCGTCGAAACCTTCGCGTTATCCAAGGCGTTCCTAGGCTTCCCGTAATCATCTAAAACGTCAGTATCGTATAAAGAAACGGGATCGTTAATCTAGTTCTTTATCGTATATACCCGTGAATAGGCTGGTCTTATCGGCTTTAATTCGGCTACGTGAATTAAAGCATTCAGGGCCACCGTGATATGGAGTTATATGGCGCTTGTCGTTATAATTGTCATCAAATAAATCGATTTAACTAATTATTTTATTAGAATAAATTCTACGTTACATTTAAAACAAAAAGAATCTAATATCTCGTATTACTTGTTATATATGTATAATTATATATTATTATTAATTTACATATTATATATTATATATATATATATATATATATTACATATTATACATTTTATATATATAATATATTTAAAAAATTTTTATATATAATTATATTACATAAATTTTGAAACTATTTTTTCGGAAAATTTACGCTAAAATATGATTAAAATATAGCAGTAGTAAAACTGCCATGTAATATACAATTTACATCTTGTGCAAGCAGATACAACAAATATTATATAATAAGACTTAATTGCAAACATACGGGGGACAACATTCAGTTTTATATAATCATGAATATATAATCTTTATTCCTGATATTTCAATGCATTAAACTTACTTCTCTCGGAAATAATATAATTTTCTCAAGATGAGAGATTATACAATTATGTATCACTTTTTTCGGACGTTTCTGACGATTTTGTAGTGCGCACCGTGCAAAATATTCGATCGTAGAATCGTCCATTGAACAAAGTTGAGGAATATTATACACACAGATCAGCGTTAATTTGATCGGTCGTAATTTGACTCGATGAGGATTCAAATACGAGTATTATCTCGTCCATTACTCCTTGAGAGCGAGACTCCCAAGATTATCCTTAGATATAGACAAGTTGCGATCACGTTGCGATCGCGATTCGAGAATGTATTCGAGCGGCATTAATTTTGCACGCGGCTACATAGCGAATCACCTGGCGTTACCAAACACCCGAGCGCTAATCACTGGAATAATCTAGTATTTATATCGGGATTAAGCATACACAATCGTATCTTGCCACAATCGATCGCGCCATATTCATTTGCCACCTCTGCAACGGCTGCACGACGGCTTCTCCGATGAAATTGGAAAATTTCCAAGTTGTATATAAAAATAAATTTATATATTTTTTTTTTATAAATACTGATTATTATATAATTGTATAATTTTATCATGCAAGTATTCATCATCGTGTGGAATTTTTATTTTGTATTTAATTATAATATTTTTTCTTTACCTTGTTGACATGAGGTAAAGAAATGTTTATAAGTATGTTTAAATGTAATTAAAAATTAGTTGGTTTAAATGCGACTTAGTATAACTTTCATATTTATTTATCCACTATTAACCGTGAAGAATCACCGAGTGAACTACTGCGAGAGAGATTAACGTCGATTTTCTTAACATCGATCGCAGCCATAAATTGACCAAGGCCAAAAAAACGATTCTCTCACACGCGCTTCTCACGAGATAAGATACGTAATGTAGTTTTTCTGCGCTATTACATCACGTTGCGAAGAGAAGATATCGAAGATACAACTTGACAACGCGAACCAGAAGAAAGCGTACTGTCTGACCTTTCGTAAAATTCTCGTAACCGGCCGATCCTGTATTTATGACGGCAGATCGGAGTGATATTTAAGCCGCGGCCAATTATGTGTTTAAAACTGCACGAGCGATCGCTGGCTGGCAAGGATGCAATGTGATTATATACATTGGGTTTAGGCGTTTATCGTGTTCTCCATTAGGCTCTCATCCGTAAGAAAGTACGAGAGGCAACGAAACGTCTGCACGAACGTCATTCATAAGTTACGGGGCTACGATCGATTAAATTGTCTCCCGCAATTAGAAAAAGGAAGTTTTCGCTACAAAATTCCACGATGCAGCGCCACGGAATCTACCCTCCTATACGTGTCTTGAGGATTCACCGGGTATGTAGTGAACCTACCGGATACCATCGATTCGTATCCACTGAATTAATTACGCGCCCATTTTCTATCTTCGTATTGAAACCCTCTCCCCCTCTCCGCCAACCCTCTCCATTTCCACGTTCATCGATCCACAGAATCGAATACGCGGAAATAAGGAGAACTGACGTCCTTCTCGGTCTGAAAGATTACGGTGGAAACCAAATGGATGGTGCATGTCGTGTGTTGGATAATTGGACGATCAATGTCGGGTCTGACCTAAGCTTTTATAGAATATTAAAAGGCATATTTAATTATACTTGAAGAATCATCCGGATCACGGGTTTTAAAAGTCGTCGTCGTCTTAATTAGTCTCAAAATTCCTCTTTGTAATAATAACAATAAAGCGCAATAAGAGATTAATTGAAAAGAGCCTTTCAAACATAACAAGGTGTAACGGTGTATTAAAGACATAACGTACTTATTAGAGATAATAAAGTATCAATTTACGGGAACAGACAGCTGAATAATATCACATATTGTTCTTATCGTAAAGTCTACTCTAATTAATTTCTCGTTACATATACATATGTATATTTATTTATTTATATGTCAATAGCTAACATATTTCCAACGATGTTTCACTATCGACAATAACAATCATCATTATTTTTATTTTTCGCTCGCATAATTTGCGAAGTAAGCTGCCACTCGCATATAGAATCGCATGTCATATCTACGCCATTGTTATTGAAAATGGATACGGCAGTCGAGAATAATTGAGATACTACTCGCGCGAGCAAAGATTTGGAGCACATCCAAGAAAAACGGACACTTGTCTTTAGCGACAGCTCTCGTAATCGCGTTTATCGCGTTTCTACTTACCACCCCCCCAAAAGACAGCCCCCGTCGAAGCAACGCGATCCCTCCTGGCGGCACTCGCCTAACAAAAGTTATTTGCGGAATTGCAAACGTCACATCGCAAATCCGAAATGCAGCAATCTCGCGCTGAACTGAACGCGCACCCGCGCGAATTATTTGGGGGTTCCCCCCCCCTCCCCCCCCAAATTTCTCGATCGAAGGGGATAATGGACCTGGCTCGCAGAATTATAATAGTAATTCCATTAAATCGCGCGAACCATTACATCACGTTACTGTACGATAATTATACTATGCTTGTTCCCGGATAAATAACGTGGCGTGTACCATTCGTATGACCAAACACAGGCTTTTCATGCGTTGACCTCTGTTTGGACGGAAAATATTATTTAATTAAAATAGACAAGGACATATAGACACTTTCCCTTTCATCCGGTGGCTATTTTTATTCCGCTTACAACTTTGGATGGAAGCGTTTTTTTTTGTAAATTTTTCACAATTTTTCGCATAAATATCCAAACGTATATATGAATAATGGCCCGTGTGTCCACATTATGTACCATTAAACAGTGAACAATGAACGTATGCATGTTACGCTGCGCACGGCTGTTCCTTCATTGAACAGTATTATTTTAATAGAATTAGTAAGGCACAAGTGACAAATAAACGCGCGTAACAAAGCAATACAATGCGAATGAAAATAGCTAGTCGATAAGGTAATGTTTGATGTTTCTATATTGATTGTGCATTTCTCTCTATGTACAATATATCCTCTTGAAAGAGATTAAACATCTCGAAATTCTGCTCTCGCTTAAATTTAGTCAGCGCATTTGTTTTAGAGCATATATGGTACACAATAATATTTTAATATCATATATACTTTCTCGATATATTCTTTAATCCAAGCATATTTTTAAAACATTGTAATGTAGTAAATAAGGCTGTATTAATAATATACTACTAGTTACTACATTTTACTTTAATATAACCATTAATTAATAATAATTTTAATAATTCAAAATAATATTAATTTTTATATTTTTATAAAGTAACGCAAAATTAGTAATTTAATAAATTTACTAATGTTACAATCGTAAAACTTTTAATGTAGTGTAATAAATAAAGCTGTGTTAATACACATGTTAGATCAGTTATTGCTAATTAATATCAATTTTTCAAGCCTTTTTCCATAAAAGGGATTGCAATAGGGATTAAAATAATAAAATATAAATAAAATGGATGAAAATAGTTGGAAGGTTTACAAAGATATTATACATTTATATTATATTTATGATGTAAAATGTAGATTAATAATCTATAAAAAAATTTTTGTGTGAGCTATCACAATAGTCTGTTGAATACATTATTGCAATATTTTGTAATATTAGTGATTTTAATGATTTTATATTACTTTATAAAAAATACTAACTTGATATGTTATTTTGAAAAATTAAAATTGACATTAATTGGTAATAACTGATCTAACATGTGTATTAACACAGCTTTATTTATTACGCTACATTAAAAGTTTACTTGATTGTAATACTAAGTAAATTTATTAAATTACTAATTTTCCGTTACTTTATAAAGATATAAAGATTACTAATTAATATATTATCTCTGAATTATTAAAATTATTATTAATTAATAATAGTTACATAGTCAAAGTAAAATGTAGCAACAGAGAGGTGTATATTATTAATACAGCCTTGTTTACTACGTTACAATGTTTATAAGTATGCTTGGATCGGAAAGAAATATCAAGAAAAAGATATTTGATTATTTTTACGCGAGTAAAAATAATTAGAGAGTATAATGGTTGGACGGGTGTGTATAAGCGGCGATGGAGATGGGAACACGAGATGGTACGCGAATCATATTTTCGTGGCACAGGTAGAGCAACCGCGGTAATTAGAGCGCGGGCTTCAAATAAGATTACATAGTTCCCGACAGAACGTTATCGGTCGGTCGTAGCTTTAAATTTCCAGCGCGTGGTGGAAATACCAGCGGCCAAGCGTAGCCGTAATTATTAAACGCATATGCAACCGATCTCGAGAACAATGATATCCCCCGCGAAATCAGGCTCGGAGATGCATGCGGTGTGTGTTTGCTATTGTGTTCACTGAATTAAAAACCAAAACGGTATCGCAACAAAATGGTATCGCAACAAAATTAGCATTCCAATTTGAATGATGATTGGAATGCTAATGAGGCGTATGTATTTTCAGCCTTCAAAAGAACGTATATATATATATATATATATATATGCGTATTGGAAATAAAATCTATATATTTTGAGTTTTGATATGAAACGTGTTTATTATAATTTATTTATGTTTATTAATAATATAAAGCTAAAAAGATTGAAATGAAAATTAGAATTCTCAGCTTGTAAACAAATACGTAAAATTAATATTTATTTGATATGTAATAAATGATGTAACCCAAGATTGTCGGTGTTCTCTCTAGAGTGAAAATCAAGTAATGTCAGTTCCAGGACGAATCAGTCTCCCGTAGCGTAGTTAATCGTACGTATTTTATGAAGGCAACTATGCACCTCTAATCTGCACAAATACACTTAGAGAGAGAGATAGCCGTAAATATGGTGGAAGCTAACCATAAACTCTGACCATGAAATTACGGATTCATGGGCTCATGGGTTTACGGCTTCACTTAACTCTCCCTCAGTGGTGGAGCATGGAGGCTTTATAGTTACTTTAGATTTATAGTATGTATTCGTCCTAAGTCTCGGTAGTTAGTAGGAGCGAGGTGTTCTAAGATGTCCTTCCGGCGATGAAACGCAATATTAATTTATAAGAGTAAATACCGACGTGAACGCTTGAATAAAGAGGCAAGCTAAAAAATTTATAAATAGAAAATCGAAGAAATAAAAGTGTGTGTGTGTGTGTGTGTGTGTGTGTGTGTGTGTGTGTGTGTGTGTGTGTGTGTGTGTGTTATACACATAGGTGTAAATTCAGTTGTGTTTAACTTCCTCTTGGACATTTTTATTATTGCCGCAACAAAATAAAGTTTAGATGATAAATAATAATGAATAATAAATTAACGAATTAAGGAGTAATTGGATCGTTATCTTTAAGCATTTTCTACTCTTAATTTAGTCGACTCGTAATTTTAAATAAATGACTCTAAGACGCATATATATTAAACATGATCTTTCCTATCTAAAGAAATTTGATTGGATTTAGATTGATTTGATCAACGTTACCACATCAGCTTTGTAGGTCACTAATTCTCTTATCTTTTTCTACTGGCAAGTTCCAGGAAGATATCAGATAGACTAATCAGTTAAACCAGGTTCAAGTTAACATGCGCGGTTTATAAGACGAACTCTCAAACCTGTTTTCATTCTTACTGAATCTGTTTTAACTCTGCTTTAACTCTGCAACTCTTGCGCACACGTGCTACCATTTTTATCACGTCACGGAAAAGAGATTCGCGGCCACCGCAGTCGTTTCTTATTAAGAGACGCTCTTCCCATGCTGCTTCCATTTACATTTGCAGCTACAAAGAAAACTACTCCGGGACGAGTAAAAGGCGTCATACCTGGCCCTATCGTCCGGTTTACTACTCCGGTTTTAGGTAGGCAGTAAAATGCGAAGAGAGCCTTCTTTTTCGCACGGGGACCACTTTTCCCCATTCCTTCGCTCTGTGTCGTTAATTCGGAGGTCGTTACATTCGATAAATTCGAGGCCGCGACGCGACGATGCAGAGAATTATGTGCAAATTCGCCCGGCATCGAGATCGCTTGTCATAACTAACAACGAGAAACGAGACGTGTATTCGGGCTATAAACGTCGATCGATCGGTTTACTGACACGCTCTGCCTGTATATCTAGCATCTAACCGAGCGAGAAGCGATATTCTCCGGTCGTCATCGGTCGAGCCGATTTCCACCGCCACCATTCAAAAAGATAGCGTTTGCGTGCGATTACGTGAAATCTGGATCGCACGCTGGATAATAACGCCGAGGTGCTTCGTAACCATCGGAGATGATGCATCGATCGTTATTTCTAACCAAGCAAATCAACCAGCTGAAACCATGTCGAATGTACTATTATTTTTGTTCCAAAGACTGGCTGCTTTCCCCCCCCCCCCCCCCCCCTTCAAACTTTTACGTCACAACCCTTTCATCGAGCCAATTAAGGAATTGCTCTCAATCTCGGGGGAAGTTTTAACCGACTTCGAGCACCGAGATCAGCAGACAGGAGGAGGTAATAACGTAAAACGATATGCATTTGACCCATAAACGTCGGGTAATCGTAAAGCCGGACTATAAGTCCGTTCTGACATCCATTCTAACGAAGCTTACGTGGCCTAAGCTTTGGTTCTATTGATGCGGAGTTCAAGGGCATATTTGCGTTTCCTTGGAAGTTTCTACCGCTGGCTCGGTTGCCAACGCGAATCAATTTCAAAACCCATCAGTTTGACGCTCTGGCCAAAGTTATCGATCGAATGGCTTTGAAAGACAGAGACGAAAAAGAGGAAAAGCGAAATAAAGGGCAATATACAAAGAAAGAAAGAAAGAGAGAGAGAGAGAGAGAGAGAGAGAGAGAGAGAGAGAGAGAGAGAGAGAGAGAGAGAGAGAGAGAGAGAGAGAGAGAGAGGAAGATAAAAAGAAACAACTGGGATTGCTCATATAATCGCTATGCTTTTATGGAGGTGATGACACTCGTCAAGGGATTTGTAACGAGAGTTTGGTTATTGCGAAAGAAAAACGTGATAAACACATTAAATAAGCAATACCAATGAGACCAAAATTTATTGATTCATATGTCAAAATAATATTGATAACTTTATGATAAATTGTAAATACCCTTGTCTATTCACTACAAGATTACATCAGGTCGAGAGATAATCTTGTAGCAAAAAAAGGCTTTGTGTAAAAAAAAAGAAGAATCAATCAAAAGAATCAATTAGATAGTACACGATAAGTCTAATCAATATAAAATATCATCATAATCATTATTTAATCATTGTTTAGTCGTTATAATCAATGAGTCAATTTTTTGAATATTAAATGTCACTATTTGCTTAGAGTTACAATTGTGAGAAACATTACAATTCTGTATTATTGCACATTATTGTAAAAAATATTATATCGCTAAGCATTTTTCAGCGGTGTTAAAGCAAAAAAGTTATGCATCATAAAATGTTTTATACAAATGCAAAAATAAAGTATTTTTTTGTGATAAGAGTTGCGACGGCAATGTCGTATAAATGAAAACTTGCGTAAACTATGACCGATTAGATAACAACTTGCATTCGGACTGTCCGCAAAATCGCATTTATTATTTATCACGTTAATTGCAAACTTTGAAACGAAAAAAACATCAACAGCAACAATTGTATGAACATTGAAAGCATTTTTTTTCGTTTGCTATATTTCTATAACGTTTAGACAATAACAGTAGTAGAAAATATATTTTTAACGCCATTATTTATATTATAAAGAAAAGTTTAAAAATATGTTGAATTCTTTGAATTATCAAGCGTCAATCTATCTAAAAGTAAAAAAAATGACTCCAAAATGTCGTTGATTGATAAATAAATTATTATAAAATTTTAAATTCCAATTCATTTCCTCATTAATCGTTTGCCAATTAAATTTTAAATTTTAACGATGACTCACCAATGTGACACACACAAAACTCACACGTGGAACTCAAGTCGGGACAATAGGCTCAATTGTACGTCGTATCGCTCGCTCTAAGGAATTGTCTTGCTTTTCATAGAGCCGTCATCGGAGCGCCTGAGAACGCATCTGTTAATTACCAGCAACAGGTGACGTAGTAGGCCATATCTACACGCTGATATTTGAGTCGCACGGAAAATCGGCACACATACGCATTCGCACGCACAGAGGAGGCACTTTGTTAAAAATAGCGTGTATTTACAGACAGACGGCACTCGAAAGCACTCCGAAAAAACGACTTTTATCGCTCGTCGAATCACCCACGTAGTAAGGCGCAACTGGGCGCAAAAAGGCTCAGGGAAGCATGTTGTCGGTACAACCGGCACTGGCACTAGAATTATGTCGTTGCGAGATCAATTGGCCATACATTCATCAGGACGTCATCTACTGATTGCCCTTTGGGGCAATCGTTAACAGCGCGCTTGATGCGACCGACATCGGGCTTATCGACGGTCACACGATTCACGGATCGGATCCGGCGTCGGGCAAAATTACAGCAGGCGGACACGCGTAATCGCCGTTGAAAACTTCACGAGGAGGACGAGGCTTTCGTGTCGATCGATCGCGCGTCCATCACGCGTGGCACACCTGGGCGCGGAAATTTACCGCGCACATTTACGCACGATGATCGCGTCGTACGTGCGATCGCGATTATCCTTGGCTCCCGTGGATGGACGCGCGGCGCACCGGCCGACGCGTAGGCCGTAGGCGTGAAGTTTAACAAGAAAGCGAAAAAAAGCAAAAGGAAAAGAAAGAAACGAAGTGGAGAAAACGCGCGGAGAAACGCGGAGAAACGCTCCGGAGGTGGATTAAGGTGGACGTGGACTGTTTGTATCGCCTGCTCCGAGGCGAGTTTTGCGACGTTATCGCTCCACGGCTCCATATGTACGTATCTTCGTTTCTTGCGTTTCTGATGCAAGTTTCAATCCCCTCTCCCGCACCTCTGTCTCTCCTCCACTATAATTCCGTTACGTACATTCGATATCGTTTCTCTCTTTTCATTCGTTTTTTCTCCTTCCTTCCTTCCTCGTGGATTGTTCTATACCACTACATCGAGGAAAGTGACATTTTTTTTCATGTTTCTGTCTTAGCATCGTTATCGCGTCGTATTAATGACGTGCTATGCGCAAAAAAATGACGGGCAAGAAGGAGAAGGAGAGACAGAGACACAGAGAGAGAGAGAGAGAGAGAGGGGGGGGGGATAATGATAAACAATTATTTGAGATGTCGTTATCGCTGAATGATATGATTTTACTAACACTGAAAAAAATGATCTTGCACTCGTAGCGAAAATTATCTAGAATATTTTATCTAAAAAGTTAGTTAAAATAGATAAATGATTAGCAAGCAGCACTGCAATATCGTATATGTTATGTGTATTTAATTAATATAGATAATAGAGATAGAATTTAGAGTCTGAATTCATTATTCATATTTCTTCACTACTTTATAATCTTCACTACTTTATACTGAAAAAAATGATCTTGTAGTTATAGCGAAAATTATTTACAATAAGAAAAATTAATTAAACTGGCTAAATGACTAGCAAGCACTGCGATATCGTATATGTTTTTGTATTTAGTCAATATTGACAGAGATAAAATTTATATCTTAAACAATTTATCAAATTTAAGAAGAAAGTTTCTCTGTGAGGCTTCCATCATGATAACCATTTCTCTTTAAAAATGATTATGTAATTTGATTGTGAGATTTAAATTTTTCTTGCATACATTGTTAAATCTTGTTGCTATAAATTCTGTGTATAACAGACAATTTTTTTAGCAAAAAATAATGATATATTTTAGCTGAACTAGTGAAACATATTTTTGAGTATATAAAAGGGGTTGTGCGATTTGGTTATGGGATCTAAATTTTCTCGTATACAGTTGTTAAATATTGCTGCAGTAAATTCTACATACGACAGACAATTTTCAAGCAGATATAAAAACAGCGGAACATTTTAACTGTAACATTTGGAATTTTAGCTCGACTGGTAAAAATTTTTTTTGAATGAAGGTTTGAAATGTTTGAATGTTAATGATAATGATTAACCTGTTAATATTTTCAGAATATATAAATTATGTACGCAAGATATTTTTTTATACTTGGCTGTTCTTGCATAATTTATCGTTTATGGTATCTTCAGACTTTGCGTAATACATCCAAAATTTATTTATACTTGGTTGAATTTGTAACAAAAAAAATACAACAAACAGATCAAACAGAATGAATGATCACCGAATATAACTGCGTTATTTGTTTTAACAATAAAAAAAGTACGGTTAACGAAGCAATTTGCAATCTACACCTTGCACACATTTAATTTCGTATAAAAGATAAGCTACATTTTCTGCAAATGCACACATCAAGAATATTGAGTTTGCATTCGCTAGTCATAAGCCTTCTTCCTCCGTACAAGTTCGCAAATATGTTTCGATATAAATTCAAAGTGATATTCAAAATCAATCCATCGACAGCAATTGAAGTGAGGTGTGTAATGATTTGTGCGTAATGAGCGTGGCTTAAAGTAGTGCACTCGCGAAACTGGTGGCGAGCTCAGGATAGTAGAAGAGCAATGTTTCTTGCATCAGAGGAACGTACGTGGAGGGGGAAGGTTTTAATTTAAAGCCGTACATCCGGCAGAGTACCTCGCCGGCTGAGCTCTTTTTATCCGGAATAAATTAACCCGTCAAATAAATAACCCTTATCCTGCTGGGCGCTGCCGACTGGCTGGTTCTGCCGCCTAATTGGTATTATCCTCCCGCGTTACATTGTCTCGTGCTATTAACAGGGGGCTACTTTTATCTGCCCCCACTAGTCACCCCCTTCGTCTTATATGAATAACTTGGCGGGATTCCTCATTGGTCGACCACGTTGCGAATGGCCGGACGTTGCGGATGGCCGGACATTGCTCTCTTCTAAGATAAAAAAACTACTGTTGTTAATTTATAGTAGTATTAGTTTTATATATGTCTCAATTGTTCTCAAAAGGCAGATAGCTTTTCCCTTTGCTTTTCAATCTCTTATTTTATTTTTAACTTGAAACATTGTATTTAATTTTTTTTTTTTTTTTTAATTTTGATACAAAACACAAGCGAGATTTTACTTAAAATTTATGTCGTGAAGGCTTTGGAGAAAAATATCTATTTCATATCTATTTCAGATGACAAACCATTTTCCTATTTTGTCTCTACATATATAAAATTAGATATAATTTATATATAATGTAATTTTAGATGTTAACATCTTAAAATATATATTATTATTTATATTAACAGTATTTTTTTATTTGTGTATAAATTTATAATCTTAAATATAAAACTAGCAAGCACAAAATAAAATTAAAATTAAAATCTTTAATTTTTTGCTAATATTTGTTAACTTTGTATTGATTTTAATTTAGTCTATAAGAGTGCATACAAAATATAAAAATATTCCTTTTTCTTTAATATTATTTTTATTTTCTTGCATTATAATTATGATATTCAAATTATATTGGAAATAGCATCAAAACCATTTTTGAATATTTGGTTATTTTAATATAATTTTTCGAGTCGTCGATGAGAATAGTTCCTATTAATTTTAATTTCTGCACTTCCTGGAAAAACTAAATTCAAAATACTGCTAGTACGCTAAGTTTTCCCAGAGGTACTTTGTTAGAGATAAGGAGCTTTCTTGCGAACAAGTTTTTGCCATTCGCTGCAATGAATTTTTCTTAAGTTTATGTGACTGTCAGGAAGAAAAGTAATACTTGCAAAGGAGAGAACTTTCTGCTAATTATGTTAAAAGTGTCGGTCTGTTGATACCCGCACATGTATAACGATTAGATAATAAAAAGAAGAATTACTGTCTCATTAGATAATAATCATGAAATTAAAAAAGACGTGGAAGATCGATAAAAGCAATTATTAAACCTTCAACCTGTGTCATATAAACATTATTTCGCGCAGTCTTAATGAAATTTCTAATTTTCCTCACTAAAAGTTAAATTTTTTATTTTTTAAATAAAACACCTTCTCCTTGGTACTAAAAATTATTACAACGTTTTAAATGTCGAATAGACTTATTAACTTTAAAGCATATTAAATTTCAATTCTAATTAAATTTTTCTAATTAACCCTTTCGGTTTCGCCTTTCAATATTTTTATTTATTTTTTAAAGTAAAAAAGCTAACAAACTGTATCGTTCAAAAGCGCCGAATATCTCGCCGTTCCAATTCCATGATATTTTACGCAATAAAAGTCATAATATAAACCGCGAAATGCACGTATTGTGCCAAAAGCATCTTACTATGAGTATAAAGTGCATCTGACAACGTACGGCCAGTAATAGCAATTGCCGATTTTCTGGCCGCGAAGCAATCGATAAAAATATCCATTGGAGCTATTCTGTAACGATAAATTTTGGAAAACGCGATAAAATGCGCCATTTCGACGGTAGGATTCCACTTGCCGCCAGCAATGGCGGATTTAATTTCTTGTTCGTTCCCTCGTTCTTTCCCGGGCGTGTGGGGTAGATGAGAAGAATATCAGAGACATTTGCGGTGTATCGTAATGTTCAAACGTGAAATCTCACAACCCTCTTAAGGATAGGCGAATATCGTCGAATATCGTCGAATATCGTCTTACCTCGCCAAACTCCCACGGAAAAGGATCTTTATATCTCTCGTTCTCGCGATGCGAGATTGCTTAATTCGCACGATTAACCGGCACGATTACCGTCGCCTTATTTAAGATATTGTTAGTACTATTCAATTTTTCGTAAATAGAATTTACGAAAAACGAAATCATTATTTATGCTAATGCTGTGCAAAATTTACAGTTTTCAATTTAATTAAATAAATTTATGAGAGTCCAAGTTCAATAACGATATTTTACAATTTTATCAAAACAAGATTGAATATTTTAAAAATTTAAATAAATTTAATAAATAAATTTTAATAAAATTGATATCTTTATATATATAATATTAAATTAAATTCTCGTCAATATATACTGATGATGATGTTATTTATTTAACATCTGAAATGTGATTATTCTTCAATAATTAAAGATACTTGCTATTTTTTATATTTTACAATTATAAAGTATGATAGTGTAATACAACTATATTATTATATAAAAAATTAATGAATAAATTTATTATTATTTTTTTCCTATTATAATTTAATTAGAAATTATTACATTATTACTACTTTGAAATTAAACATTCTGCTGCAGATATAAAATAATATCATAATTTAAACATTATTATTGCTTTAAGCAGTTAACTAGCCAATAAATAAAAATGGAACGAATGGAAAAATGTGAAAACCCGTAGAAATAAAAAATGCAAATAGAAAAGGATAAGAAAGAAGAAGTATAAAATAAAATATAAAATTAAAAAAGTTCTTAATATTCTTTGCATATTTTCTGTCTTTTTTAACATTACAATTGTCTATAATTAGCATAATTACATTAATTATTTTAAATCTTATTACAATTATCTAGATGATATTATCATTATTTTGTAAGATGCGAGGAGAAAAATTAAAAATTTAGAATATAATATATTATTACATCGTTGGTAAATAAAAATAATAAAATTAGATAAAAAACAGATTTATTTAATTAGTTAATTACATTTATCAATTTGCATAATTAAATAATCCTGTATGAAACGTGAGTAGAAATAAATCCTCCTTCCGATGTATAATTCTAATGAAACCCGTACATATCTGTGGTCAGTTAATTAAAAATCGAGATATGTAGAAAGAGGGAATCATTTGACATTACTTAACGTATAAAGGTGCGCATGCCCGCGGAAGCGTCGCTAACATGAGCATTAATTAACTCCAAAACGTATTACACGAATCACGTATCTCTGGTATCTCGCCACGTATGCGATATAAATTTAATTACTATGTAATAAATGTGTGATTAATATCGGCGTTCACATAATAATCGGGACGCGTATCGAAACGCGTTGGACTAATTGCCGTTTAAATTGCACGCATAGCGACGTTTTACGACTGCGAAATTGAACAATGCGCGATAGTCGAAAGCATTCTCGAGAATTCGAGAAATAAAAATGTACACCCGCACAAAACCACCGATGGAATCTCGCGAGTTTTTCTCGCAAAAATGAGTTCTTTTTGTCGATGGCTAGTCGGTTGAACAATGATAACTCTTGCGGTACAAAGCGAGAAAAAGAGGAAAAAAATGCGGACATTTTGATTTTACAATAACTTACAGGTATATTTACGGGAACATGGAAAAAGTGAGTTGAAAAATTTTACAAGATACAATATTTATACGAAATAATACAAATACGTTATAAATAATTAATTATAAATCTTCATCGAGCTAATACACGCAGATAGAATATATTCAAGTGTGCTATTAGTTAATTATATAATACATTTCTTTGTTTAAAGAAACTGATTTGCAAATTTTCGCTGACAGAAACTAAAATTTTGATAAGAATTCCAATAATATTATATCCTACTTTGCATAATTTAATTATTAAAATTAGAGACCTTTTTACCATTGCAATACCAATATCGTCTTGTTAAGTTAAAATTGTCTTCAAGCTTTTCTCTAAGCTCCCATTAGCTTCAAATATTGCATTTCTCAATCTCACGATAGATATATTTTTTCCAATTCCAATGTATTCTGCAAACTACGGAAACAAGAAACGGTTATAATAAGAGCGATTGTGGCGGATTTATCGCACGTCGTAAATCGTGACGACCGATTGTCGCGCGTTCTGACCGTTTTTCTCACGAAATTTCGCCGGAAAAGAGAGACGCTTTCGCGAATAAAAGTTTTAGACTGAAAATGAGAGAACGCAGTGAACGCGAACGAATTGACTTTGACCTGTCAACGTTGCTCGTGCGTCGGTGAACGTTGCGAGAATTATCGCATCTCAATGTCGCTGATTCGCCAAAAGATTCGCCGGTGGCAACACGATGACGTTGATTCAGTGCAAATGGAGCGCAGCAATTTCGCCACTTGAAATTAACAAGTAGAAAAAGCGTTAATAAACGCTTCCAAACGAGAATGTATGTCTCGCTCGGTCTCGCGACGGTTAGAAATATTGCGTCGACCAGAACGCGGTCGCCGCGTTTATGCGATAGAAGAGAGCTAACTCGCAACTTTACACCGCCTATGTGAAATATTTTTTCGACATTCTAGAAACTCTAATCTCATAAATTAATATCATTAGCATTACCTTTTATTATATTTAGTTAATAATTTTTTAATTAAATTTTTGGTAATATGTGGATTGCTTAACGACTAAATATAAATAATAATATAGATGTAATAATACTACTGTGCCAAATTAATATTGTTTAGTCGAGTGTCTTTATCGGTACTACTTTTAACGGCAAAATTGTAATTGTAAAGAGCCACAAATTATAAAGCTTTCTTTATAAATTTATAACCATATATTTTTATCGATAACTCGATCGATTTGTTTTTCCCTTAAACTCCTCATTCGATTAAACTCGATTAAAGCAGGACACATCTAAAATATATTTTTTTCGTTATCCCGATTTAATTATTACGAGATATTGATTTTATGTCCCCTAATATTAATATGGATGTAAAATGTAGATTGATGATACAAGTACAAAACATTCTAGCTATATATTGCAAGAAATGTTGCGATATTGCAGCAATATTGCAACGTTTATATACATATATGTGTACCTCACGGTCTGCTCGTGTAGGCGATGTGCACGTGCGTTTGCGTATACACGCAAGGTAATCCCTTCATCGGCGCAAAACGGAAACGCGTACCGGCAGTAATCCGACAGACTGGCTGCATAATCGACCGTGGAATTGAATTCTCTCTCTGTCCCTGTCCGCTTTGCCTCCTCTTCATCCTCCTCTGCGTCTCTCTCTCTCTTTCTCTCTCTCTCTCTCTCTCTCTCTCGGTCTCGTACCTTTTGCACCCCTTCACCCGCTGTCATTGCATCACACACCCTCCCACCCCCCCCCACACACACACACATCACACACGTACACGTACACATACACTCTTCTTCTCTCTTTCTCTTATGTATTTCGTTCGCTCGTGCGCTCTTTCTCTCTCTGTCTCTCTCTCTCTCTCTTCTCCCTCTTCGTACGTCCCATTAAGTCAGCTGGATATGAATGCAACGAGATTGCTATTAATGCATCCGAGTATATGCATTCTGCAGACTGGTTGCATATAAAATCTCCGACCGTCTGCGCGATATTTCGCCGTTAAGAGAGTGATTTATTATTCCATTTGGTGACGACGTGTACTTGGTCGCCAAAGCACCGCCACGGCAGTCGCAGGCAAGGATGAAGACGGAAGCGGCTTTCGGCGAAAGGGACGCTTCTGATACCTCTGTACGCGCGCGACGTCGAAGTGGACGAGTTAATTGAATTGGTTTTACCCTGAAGTTTCTCTGCGGAGATGCGGATGACGCGACGCCGTAATACCGTGAAAAATATTGAGAATGCAAATAACGGAACGTCTAATGTATACGATACGCTCTTTAGATTTAGATTAATTAGACTTACAGTAATAAGTAATTCAATACGGCACTTGATATTTCATCGATTTTATCTTAATTGTCTTATCTTTATTGTCATCTGCCTTCAGATTTTCCTAGTAACATCGCTCTTGAAAACGCAAGCCAATTCGTTTCCTGCCAACTGAATAAAATGATAAGAAGGGAATGGATTGTGTCGTATCTATATAAATGTAAAGCTTTATTTAGTATTACATTTTTTTATTCTAAAATTATGTGTACTCTATAAAATAATCTGAAATATTATAGCTGATAAGTGCGATTATTACACACTTAAATATTAATTAAGTATTTATTTCTTAATATAAATGTATAAAGCAATCTTTTATTATGGCTTATTTAAACTTACAAAAATAAATATAAAACAAAACCGACAAAAAATTGTTACCATGTCTGTCTTTCTGTTGTTAAATAAAACATATATAATCATCAACTGAAAGTATTAACATTTAAAAAGGGAAAAGGGAAATAATGATTTCATCACAGGAGTTTTCTAGTAAGAAAATATTGTGACGTCATTTTCTGGGACAGATACAAATATGACATGACGAAATTGCAACAAACTTTCTTCATACATTTCTGTGTGTATTCTATATATGTAGGTGTGTGTGTGTGTGTGTGTGTGTGTGTGTGTGTGTGTGTGTGTGTGTGTGTGTATGTGTAGGTGTGCACTGCCTAATAACATAGAGGGAAACGAGAAAGAAAGAGAGGTTGTTTGATAAAATTACGGGCCGATATCAGAAAACATCTGAAACGGATTCGCGCAGAGAGAATCGAGAAAATAGGAAAGCAAGAGAGTTCATTCTTCAGATAAGGGGGCCGACGTCAACGCGAAATGATGTCAAGTGTCTGACCTTACGGGAGCATTTGAGAGAAAGATAGGGAGCAGATTTTCCTCCTTCTCCCTCTCTTCCCCGTCCTCCCCCCCCCTTGTGCCCTGTCCGTCCTTCGGGGGGTCACCAGTTTGAGTCGCGAGAAGGCGAGGTCCAGCGCTGGTCGCAACGCTATATCCACGATCGACCCGCGGCTACGAGTCGACGAACAATTGGGCGTCCCGCGCGAAGGAGGGTTAACGGATGTGACATCAGCAGGCGCAATTTCCCGTGCAAATAGCAGAAACCACTAAACCCGAAATTGTCCCGAATTGCGCGCGAGTCGTCTTACGTGG